>NC_090035.1:79416089-79711089 GCF_037176765.1 Anolis sagrei | reverse complement strand
CATAACTTGAATCCATTGGTTTGACTACAACTCCCATCAAAGAGGTTCTCCCAATGTTTAGGTGGAACCTCTTGTCTCATAACTTGAATCCATTGGTTCGACTACAACTCTCATCAAAGAGGTTCTCCCAATGTTTAGGTGGAATCTCTTGTCTCATAACTTGAATCCATTGGTTTGACTACAACTCTCATCAAAGAGGTTCTCCCAATGTTTAGGTGGAACCTCTTGTCTCATAACTTGAATCCATTGGTTCGACTACAACTCTCATCAAAGAGGTTCTCCCAATGTTTAGGTGGAACCTCTTGTCTCATAACTTGAATCCATTGGTTCGACTACAACTCTCATCAAAGAGGTTCTCCCAATGTTTAGGTGGAACCTCTTGTCTCATAACTTGAATCCATTGGTTCGACTACAACTCTCATCAAAGAGGTTCTCCCAATGTTTAGGTGGAATCTCTTGTCTCGTAACTCGAATCCATTGGTTTGATTACAACTCCCATCAAAGAGGTTCTCCCAATGTTTAGGTGGAACCTCTTGTCTTGTAACTTGAATCCATTGGTTTGACTACAACTCCCATCAAAGAGGTTCTCCCAATGTTTAGGTGGAACCTCTTGTCTCATAACTTGAATCCATTGGTTTGACTACAACTCCCATCAAAGAGGTTCTCCCAATGTTTAGGTGGAACCTCTTGTCTCATAACTTGAATCCATTGGTTCAACTACAACTCCCATCATTCCTGGCCAAGCAGAAAAGTATGATGTTGGAGAGGTCTGCCCTCAAATACAGTTGCAGCCAACAAAACCCATGTTAAGCTTGGATTATTTTTATGGCTATTTGTATACGAACAACATGGTCCTTTGATATCAGGATGGAAATAATATTTGATAATCTTCGAATGATGTGTTTCTTGTTTATAGGGACACAATAGGACTCCTGTATCCACAGGACCAGTATCCAGTTTCAATTATTTATTATTATTCTTATTATTATTATTATAGAATCATAGAATCAAAGAGTTGGAAGAGACCTCATGGGCCATCCAGTCCAACCCCATTCTGCCAAGAAGCAGGAATATTGCATTCAAATCACCCCTGACAAATGGCCATCCAGCCTCTGCTTAAAAGCTTCCAAAGAAGGAGCCTCCACCACACTCCGGGGCAGAGAGTTCCACTGCTGAACGGCTCTCACAGTCAGGAAGTTCTTCCTTATGTTCAGATGGAATCTCCTCTCTTGTAGTTTGAAGCCATTGTTCCATTGCGTCCTAGTCTCCAAGGAAGCAGAAAACAAGCTTGCTCCCTCCTCCCTGTGGCTTCCTCTCACATATTTATACATGACTATCATATCTCCTCTCAGCCTTTTCTTCTTCAGGCTAAACATGCCCAGTTCCCTAAGCCGCTCCTCATAGGGCTTGTTCTCCAGACCCTTGATCATTTTAGTCGCCCTCCTCTGGACACATTCCAGCTTGTCAATATCTCTCTTGAATTATTATTATTTGTTTCTAATGTTGTTGTTGTTGTTGTTCATTCGTTCAGTCGTCTCCGACTCTTCGTGACCTCATGGACCAGCCCACGCCAGAGCTCCCTGTCGGCCGTCACCACCCCCAGCTCCTTCAAGGTCAGTCCAGTCACTTCAAGGATGCCATCCATCCACCTTGCCCTTGGTCGGCCCCTCTTCCTTTTGCCTTCCACTTTCCCCAGCATCATTCCCTTCTCTCGGCTTTGCTGTCTCCTCATGATGTGGCCAAAGGACTTCCACTTTGTCTCTCGTCTCCTTCCCTCCAGTGAGCAGTCGGGCTTTATTTCCTGGAGGATGGACTGGTTGGATCTTCTCGCAGTCCAAGGCACTCTCAGCACTTTCCTCCAACACCACAGCTCAAAAGCATCTCTCTTCCTTCACTCAGCCTTCCCAAAGGTCCAGCTCTCACATCCGTAGGTGACTACAGGGAATATTGTTTCTAATATACTATATATAATATAACATTATACATATATATATATATATATATATATATATATATATGCACACACACACACACACACACAGAGACACACATATGCATACATACACACACACATATATACATACACACACAATATGTAATGTCCATATATATATATATATATATATATATATAATGTCCAAAATAAAATAATAATAATTCTATAAAAATAATATTTTATAAATTATATATTTATAAAAGATATTTATTATTGTTGTTGCTGTTATTGTTATTATTATTATATTTTTGGACACACACACACACACATATATATATAAATGTCAAAAAATATTTTATATATTAGGGCTGGGCAACCACGGAAAAATTTGTTTCTAAACTCGATTCGTTTTTAGGGGGTTTTTGCGTTTCGTTTTTTAAAAGAATTCCGAAATTTTTCTTTAAAAAAGTTCGAAATATACGAAATTTCGTAAATTACGAAACAATTACGAATCGATTACGAAACGATTCGTTAATGGCGGACGTGATTGCGCAATACGCTAAAAAAAACCTCCAAATGGGACAGGGGGAACTTCTGAAGCTTCCCTCTCCCTCTGTTGTTGACTGTTGGGGTGATATTTATAATTTTTTTTCACTAATTAAACAAACAACAACTATAAAACTTGCCCCAGACATGCGGAAATAATAATGAAACGACTTCAAACCGATAACAAAACGAATACATAACAAATCCGAAGCATTTACGAAACGAATTTAAAAATTCGTTTCGTTTTTAAGTTGCTCCAGAATGGTTCGTTATCGCTTCGTAATAAAAAAATAACGAATTTTTAACGAATTACGAATTAACGAAACGAAACCGCCCAGCCCTAATACACAGTATGTAGTGCCCAAAAATATAATAGTAATAATTCTATAAAAATAATATTTTATAAATTATATATTTACAAAATATATTTATTATTGTATTGTCGAAGGCTTTCATGGCCGGAATCACTCAGTTCTTGTGGGTTTTTTCGGGCTATATGGCCATGTTCTAGAGGCATTTCTCCTGACGTTTCGCCTGCATCTATGGCAGGCTTCCTCAGAGGAAGGACCTCTGAGGAAGCCTGCCATAGATGCAGGCGAAACGTCAGGAGAAATGCCTCTAGAACATGGCCATATAGCCCGAAAAAACCCACAAGAACTGAGATATTTATTATTGTTATTATTGTTATTGTTGTTATTGTTATTATTATTATTATTTTCATAGAATCATAGAATCAAAGAGTTGGAAGGGACCTCATGGGCCATCCAGTCCAACCCCATTCTGCCAAGAAGCAGGAATATTGCATTCAAATCACCCTCCTCTGGACACATTCCAGCTTGTCAATATCTCTCTTGAATTGTGGTGCCCAGAATTGGACACAATATTCCAGGTGTGGTCTAACCAAAGCAGAATAGAGCATGGGGAGCAGGACTTCCCTAGATGTAGACACTATGTTCCTATTGATGCAGGCCAAAATCCCATTGGCTTTTTTTGCCGCCACATCACATTGTTGGCTCATTAGGTTCTTGTGGGTTTTTTCGCCTGCATCTATGGCAAGCATCCTCAGAGGTGTGAGGTCTGTTGGAAGTAGGAAAAATGGGTTTATATATCTGTGGAATGGCTGGGGTGGGGTAAGGAGCTCTTCCCTGCTGCACTTAGGTGTGAATGTTTAGCTGATCACCTTCATTAGCATTTGAAGGCCTGCCTGAGTCTGGGAAAATCTGTTGCTGGGAAGTGTTAATCTGTGCCTGGTTTTTTGTTGGCTCATGTTTAACTTGTTGTCCATGAGGACTTCAAGATCTTTTTCACATGTACTGCTCTCGAGCCAGTCATTCTGTATCTTGGTATTTTGTTTTTCCTGCCAAAGTGGAGTATCTTGCATTTGTCACTGTTGAACTTCCTTTTGTTAGTTTTGGCCCATCATCTCTCTAATCTGTCAAGATTGTTTTGACTCCTGCTCCTGTCCTCTGGAGGCTCTCCCTCCCAATTTGGTGTCGTCTGCAAACTTGATGATCCTGCCTTCTAACCCTTCATCTCAGTCATTAATAGAGATCCTGAACAGGACTGGAACCCTGCGGATAGCACTCCACTCGTCACTTTTTTCCAGGATGAAGAGGAAGCCTTGGGGAGAATCACCCTCTGGGTTTGTCCATTTAACCAATTCCAGATCCACCCCACCATAGTTTTGCCTAGCCCACATTGGACTAGTTTCCTTTCCAGAAGGTCATGGGGGACCTTGTCAAAGAAGGCCTTCCTGAAATCCAGGTACCCCACATCCACGGCATTCCCCGCATCTACCCAGCTTGTAACTCTATCGAAAAAAGAGTTCAAACATGGCAATCGATTGTCGTGTCCCAAGATGGGAATCTTTGCATTGCAAGGCGCATCCTGTATAAAATTTGCACTTCTTTTGGTGCATAAAACCAGAATTTCTGCAAAGGAAGCAGGATTTTCTGCGTGGAAGGCAATATTTCGCGGTGTCGTACAGGAACGAAGTTCAAAACAACTGCATTTTATGAATAAACATGTTTAAAAGAGAGAGAGTAATCGTTGGCCCTACAACCGAAACCAATTCATGCAAATGAAGGCAGGAAAACATATTTAGAAAAACCAGACAGGAGACATAATTACTATTGATAATAACCCCGCTCTTTAAAAAACACACACACACAAATTTGTAATTGAAATTGGATTTTTTGTTTATTTCCGCTCTCTATAAGGTTATGTTATGTTAGTTTGGGGAATAAGGACATGCCTATTTGCATTTTTTCCCCCAGCTTCAGTCACATTCAGTTTGTTCAAAGGGTTGGAACTCGGTCTCATTGAGTTCTTCCTGCAATTTGCAGGGATTCTTAACGATGCGTGTTTTTCTATGTTGTCTTCCATCCAAATCGTTGCGGCTCCAGGACTCACCCTCCACTCTGCCCTATTTCCGGCTATGAGCAAATCGCTCATATGATGCTGTGGCGGTCTCCCATCCAAGTCCTAACCAAGGCCGACCCTGCCTAGCATCCAAGAACAGGCATTGTGGGAGTTGTAGTTTGGTGAGGCACCAACACTCTTTGTCAACGTTGTGTGTTTTTCTATGTTGTCTTCCATCCAAATTGTTGCGGCTCCAGGACTCACCCTCCACTCTGCCCTATTTCCAGCTATGAGCAAATCGCTGGATGCTGTGGCAGTCTCCCATCCAAGTCCTAACCAAGGCCAACCCTGCTTAGCATCCAAAAACAGGCATTGTGGGAGTTGTAGTTTGGTGAGGCACCAACACTTTGTCAACGTTGTGTGTTTTTCTATGTTGTCTTCCATCCAAATCGTTGCGGCTCCAGAACTCACCCTCCACTCTGCCCTATTTCCGGCTATGAGCAAATCGCTGGATGCTGTGGCGGTCTCCCATCCAAGTCTTAACCAAGGTTGACCCTGCTTAGCATCCAAGAACAGGCATTGTGGGAGTTGTAGTTTGGTGAGGCACCAACACTCTTTGGCCATCTGGCTTCTACTAAAACCATAGACTCCTATAGTTGGAAGAGATCTCATGGGTCCAGTCTACCAAGAAGCAGGACAATCACATTCAATGCACCCCCGACAGATGGCCATCCAGCCTCTGTTTAAAAGCTTCCAAAGAACGAGCTTCCATCACACTTTGAAGCAGAGAGTTCCACTGCTGAACAGCTCTCACAAGTAGGTTCTTCCTTATGTTCAGGTGGAATCTCCAATCCTGGAATTTGAAGCCATTGCTTCATTGCGTCCTTGTCTCCAGGGCAGCAGAAAATAAGCCTTCTTCCTCATCTCTTGGTCCTCTTGATCCAAGGAGCTGCCATCACACTTCAGGGCAGAGAGTTCCACTGCTGAACAGCTTTCACAGTTAGGAAGTACTTCCTAATGTCAAGGTGGAATCTCCTTTGAAGCCATTGTCCACATCCTAGTCTCCAGGGCAAGAGAAAACAAGCCTGCTCTCTCCTCCCTCACCTCTTGATCCAAGGAGCCTCCATCACATTTCAGGGCAGAGAGTTCCACTGCTGAACAGCTTTCACAGTTAGGAAGTGCTTCCTAACGTTCAGGTGGAATCTCCTTTGAAGCCATTGTTCCACATCCTAGTCTCCAGGGCAAGAGAAAACAAGCCTGCTTCCTCCTCCCTCACCTCTTGATCCAAGGAGCCACCATCACACTTCAGGGCAGAGAGTTCCACTGCTGAACAGCTTTCACAGTTGTTCAGGTGGAATCTCCTTTGAAGCCATTGTCCACATCCTAGTCTCCAGGGCAACAGAAAACAAGCTTGCTCCCTTCTCCCTATGGCTTCCCCTCACATATTTATACATGGCTATCATATCTCCTCTCAGTCTAACCCTTCACCTTCTCCTCCTCTTTGTCTTCCTTCACTTCCTTCTTTTCTCTCTCCTTTTTCCCTTCATCTCCTCCTATCTGTAGTCCTTTTCCTCCTTCACCTTCTCCTCCTCTCTTTTCACCTTCTTTCACTCCTTGATCGTCTCCTCATCCCTCTCATTTACCTCTTCCTTCTCCTTCATGACCTCCTCCTCTTTCACTTTCTTCTCATCCTCCTTGTCTTTCTCCTCCTCTTCCTTTTCTTCTTTCACCACCTTCTCCTCCTCCCTCTTTTCCTCCTTCACCTCCTCCACCTCTTTGTCTTCCTTCATCTTCTTCTTTTCCTTCTTTTGCTCCTTCACCTTCCCCTCCTTGTCACATTTTCCTCTTTCACCCTTTCACCTTTTTCTTCTCCTTCATCTTCTCCTCATCCCTCTCATTTACCTCTTCCTTCCCCTTCAGCATCTCCTCCTCTTTCACTTTCTTCTCATCCTCCTTGTCTTTCTCCTCCATCTCATCCTTCGTCTCCTACTCTTCCTTTTCTTCTTTCACCTTCTTCTCCTTCTCTCTCTTTTCCTCCTTCACTTCCTCCTCTTTGTCTTCCTTTACCTTCTTCTTTTTCGTCTTTTGCTCCTTCACCTTCTCCTCCTTGTCATGCTTTTCCTCCTTCACCCTTTCACCTTTTTCTTCTCCTTAATCTTCTTCTTATCCCTCTCATTTTCCTCTTCTTTCAGCATCTCCTCCTCTTTCACTTTCTTCTCATCCTCCTTGTCTTTCTCCTTCTCCTTTACTTTCTCCACCTCATCCTTCATCTCCTCCTCTTCCTTTTTTCTTTCACATTCTACTCTTTCTCCCTCTTTTCTTCCTTCACCTACTCCTCTTCACCTTCTTTTGTTCATCCTTTTTTCTTACTTCTTTTCTTCCTTCACTTTCTCCTCCTCCTTTCTCTCCTTTCACATTTTCTCCTCCTTCTCCATCTTTTCCCCTTTCATCTCTTCTTCCTGTTTGTCTTTCTCTTCCTCTTTCTTTCTCCTCCTCCTTCACTTTCTCCTTGTTGTTCCTTTTCCTTCGTCACCTTCTCCTCTCCTTTCACCTTCATCTTTCTCGTTCATTTTCTCCTCCTCCTTTCTATCCTTCACCTTCTCCTTCACCTTCTTCTCTCCTTTCACATTTTCTCCTCCTTCTCCATCTTTTCCTCCTCTTTGTCTTTCTCTTCCTCCTTCTGTTTCTCATTCACTTTCTCTTCCTCCTTCTCCTCCTCCTCCACTTTCTCCTCCTCCCCCTTCTTCTCCTTCACTTTCTCCTCCTCCTCCACCTTCTCCTTGTTGTTCCTTTTCCTTCATCACCTCCTCCTTTCACCTTTTTCTTCTCCTTCTTTATCTTCCCTCCTTCCCCTCCTCCTCCTTCTCCTCCTTTACCCTCTCCTCTTCATCCTTCCCCTCCTCCTCTTCCTTCTCTTCTTTCATCTTCTTCACCTCTCCCTTCTTTCCCCCCTCCTGTGTCTTCTTTTCCTCCTCCTCATTCCCCCTTGTCTCCCCTTCTCTCTCCTTCCTTTCTCCCTTCCAAAGGGAAGACTTAATACCTTTACGCTTAGAAGCATCAACATTCAAACAAGCTCCCTTTTCCTCCCCTTTCCTGGCTGCCTTTCCTTCTTCTCTCCTGGGAGCCCAGGATGAAATTCGAGCAGCCAAAGACAAGGCGAGCCTTCAGAACATGCCCGGGCTGCAAACGCATTTACACCCAGCTAGACCATCCCAGCTGCTTTTCATACCTTGCCTTGAAAAATACCTAAACTAAGGAACTGGCGGGGGGGGGGGGATCAAAACCCCTCAAACTCATCTTAGGGCTTAGAAAGGTGGATTAAGGAGGCACAACCGATCTGGGATCGTGCACTTGTAATAGAATGCGGGTTTGTTTTTATTTCCAGCTTGCAGAAATTCAAAGAGGTTGCATCATCTACACTATAGAATTAATGCAGTTTGACATCACTTGAACTTCCCTATCTCAATACTGCAGTGTTATGGGAGTTGTAGTTTTACAAAGCCTTTAGCATCCTCTGCCAGCTGTGGATCCCATGATTCCATAGCAGTTAAAGTGGGGTCAATCTGCATTCATTCCTTAGTGTAGATGCACTCTTAGCCTACATCGGATACGTGGAGCAAGGTGCCGTTTATATCCATAACAATAATAATCTATATAAATAAAAATGTAATGTTCGTTTGTGGGATTAACAGAACTCAAAAACCACTAGACGAAATAACACAAAATTTCGACTAACTGAAAGTCAGCTGTGACCAGCAGTGCTGCGGAATTTGAAGAGGCACGAATTGAGGGCGAAAGGGAGAAATGTGCCAAGAGGAAGAAGGCGTGTCAAGCCAACCCCAACCGGGACTGCCTGTCACAGCTAACTGGAGGTCAGCTGTGACCAGCAGTGCTGCAGAATTTGAAGAGGCACGAATGGAGGGAGAAATGTGCCAAGAGGAAGAAGGCGTGTCAAGCCAACCCCAACCGGGACCGCCTTCCACAGCTAACTGGAGGTCAGCTGTGACCAGCAGTGCTGCAGAATTCGAAGAGGCACGAATGGAGGGAGAAATGTGCTAAGAGGAAGAAGGCGCATCAAGCCAACCCCAACCGGGACCGCCTTCCACAGCTAACTGGAGGTCAGCTGTGACCAGCAGTGCTGCAGAATTCAAAGAGGCACGAATGGAGGGAGAAATGTGCCAAGAGGAAGAAGGCACGTCAAGCCAATTAACTGGAGGTCAGCTGTGACCAGCAGTGCTGCAGAATTTGAAGAGGCATGAATGGAGGGAGAAATATGCCAAGGGGAAGAAGGCGCATCAAGCCAATTAACTGGAGGTCAGCTGTGACCAGCAGTGCTGCAGAATTCGAAGAAGCACGAATGGAGGGAGAAATGTGCCAAGAGGAAGAAGGCACGTCAAACCAACCTGGACCGGGACCGCCTTCCACAGCTAACTGAAGGTTAGCTATGACCAGCAGTGCTGCAGAATTTCAAGTGGCACGAATGGAGGGCGAAAGGGAGAAATGTGCCAAGAGGAAGAAGGTGTGTCAAGCCAACCCTGACCGGGAACGCGTTCCACAGCTAACTGGAGGTCAGCTGTGTTGCAGAATTCGAAGAGGCATGAATGGAGGGAGAAATGTGCCAAGAGGAAGAAGGTGCATCAAGCCAACCCTGACTGGGACCGCCTTCCACAGCTAACTGGAAGTCAGCTGTGACCAGCAGTGCTGCAGAATTCGAAGAGGCACAAATGGAGGGTGAAAGGGAGAAGTGTGCCAAGAGTGCTGCAGAATTTCAAGTGGCATGAATGGAGTGGTCCCGGGCCAACTCTGACCGGGACCACTTTCTGTCTGGAAACTGATGTCCTCACTGCGGGAGAACATGTGGGTCAAGAATAGGGTTCCAGAGCCACCTACAGACCCACCACCAAGACATCACATCTGGAAGACCATCATCCCCGAGCTGCGAGGGATGGCTGAAGAAGGTTCTGCCTGAAATGCCTCAGCCAAAGCAGCCAGGGAGTGTCATCTCAGGCAACTGGCACGAAGTGTTTGCAAGCAGAAGCCATGCTTTTGATCCCCGGAGCTTTGAGGAAGGAATCCACTCCGAAAGAGGCCTGCATCTGACCAGGAATGAATGAAGTTGTCCTTAGGACACCTGAGGAACGCTGTGTTCCCGAAGCCGGACACGAGAGAGGCGTGGGACAAGGGCTCCTGCCAATTTGGATGAAGGGAGGGAGGAAGGAAGGAAGGCAGAAAGAGACATCCCTTTGTGCACATGAAAGCCACCACTTTGATGGAGAGGGGGGCAAAACAGGGGGGAGTCCTCATGCATCTGAATGCTGTTTAGAGGGAAAGGCGAGATGAGAATATATATATTTTTGCCTTTTATTGCAAACTGATCCCCAAATCAAAAGAGATTGCGGCTGGGTACAAATGGACACCTCGTTCTGGCTTTGGGACACCCGTTTTTGGAAGGGCTCAATTTAACTTCTCCTGTTTTGATCATAGAATCATAGAGTTGGAAGAGACCCAAGGGCCATCCGACTCTATTCTGCCATTCGGAAAGACACAATCCAAGCCCTCCTGCCAGATGGCCATCCAGCCATAAATAGATAGTTATAGATATGATTGAGAGCAGGAGACTAGATAGACAGATATGATATGGATATATGGATATATGCATATGTGTATAGGTGTATATATGATATATATGTGTAAGTGTGTGTGAGTATGTATATATATGTGTGTGTGTGTGTATGTGTGTGTGTGGAATTCTATGATAGATCTATCTGATAGAATCATAGAATTAAAGAGTTGGAAGAGACCTCATGGGCCATCCAGTCCAACCCCATTCTGCCAAGAAGCAGGAATATTGCATTCAAATCACCCCTGACAGATGGCCATCCAGCCTCTGTCTAAAAGCTTCCAAAGAAGGAGCCTCTACCACACTCCGGGGCAGAGAGTTCCACTGCTGAACGGCTCTCACAGTCAGGAAGTTCTTCCTCATATTCAGATGGAATCTCCTTTCTTGTAGTTTGAAGGCATGTGATGTGTGTGTATGTGTGCAAATATATATATATATATATATATATTCTTTATTATTTGTATATGTATATATGATATATGTGTTTGAGTGTGAGTATGTATATATATGTGTGCATGTGGAATTCTATGATATATCTATCTCATGTGTGTGTGTGTGCAAATATATATAGATAGATAGATATAGAAATAGAAATTGCCTTCCATTATCTATTTCTTCTTTATTATTTGTATATGTATATATGATATATGTGTCTGAGTGTGAGTATGTATATATATGTGTGTGTGTGTCTGTGTGTGGAATTCTATGATATATCTATCTCTTCGCGTGTGTGCAAATATAGATAGATATAGAAATTGATATCTATCTATTCTTTATTATTTGCGATATTTGTATACTGCCCTTCTCAACCCTGAAGGGTACTCTCTCTCTCTCTCTCTCTCTCTCATTTTCTCTATCATAAAACCCTAGAGTTGGAAGGGACCCTTCCCCCAAAGGCTACCCCTATATATGTGTGTGTGTGGAATTCTATGATATATCTATCTCATATGAGTGCATGTGCAAATGTCTGTCTGTCTGTCTGTCTGTCTGTCTGTCTGTCTATCTATCTATCTATCTATCTATCTATCTATCTATCTATCATAAAACCCTAAAGTTGGAAGGGACCCCCAAAGGCCAACCCTATATATGTGTGTGGAATTCTATGATACATCTATCTCATATGAGTGTGTGTGCGCAAATAAATAGATATAGATAGATATTGATATTGATATTGATATCCATCCATCCATCTATCTATCTATCTGTCTATCTATCATAAAACCCTAGAGTTGGAAGGGACTCCCAAAGGCCACCCCTATATATATGTGTGTGTGTGGAATTCTATGATATATCTATCTCATATGAGTGAGTGTGTGCAAATATATATATATAGAGATATAGATATCTATCTCTATATCGATCTATCAATGTATCATAAAACCCTAGAGTTGGAAGGGAGCCCCCAAAACCACCCCCATATATATATGTGTGTGTATGTGTGGAATTCTATGATGTATCTATCTCATTTGAGTGCATGTGTGCAAATATATAGATATAGATATCTATCAATGTATCATAAAACTCTAGAATTGGAAGAGATCCCCAAAGGCCACCCCTATATGTGTGTGTGTGTGTGTGTGCGTGTAGGCATCTGTGAGTGCAAGGTGTGTATATGCATGTGTGTGTATATATCTGTGTGTGTATGTATATATATGTATGTAAGTGTGTGTGTGTGTGTGTATATATATGGAAGATACATCATAAAATCTTAAAGTTGGAAGGGACCTTCAAAGGCCATCCATACGTGTGTGTGTGTGTGTAGGATTCTATGATATATCACACATATGCATGCATTCATATGTGTGTAGGATTCTATGATATATCACACATATAGCATGTGTGTGTGTGTGTATGGCCTATGGGGGTTCCTTCCAACTCTAAAATTCTATGATATATCTATATTTATATCTATACACACAATTTCTCTCTCTCTCTCTCTCTCTCTCTGTGTGTGTGTGTGTGTGCACATGTGTGTGAAATAGATATATCCTAAAATCCTAGTTTGAAGGGACCCCTTAAGGCCATCCAGTCCAACCCCCTTTTGCCAGGCAGGAAAACACCATCTAAGCCCTCCCGACAGATGGCCATCCAACTGTTAATTAAAAAATAATCTCCAGGAGACTCTATTGGACTCCCAGGTTGCAAATGTAATTTTGAACAGCGCTGCTGACCATCAGGGCGTTCTTCCAAATATTTTGGTGGAATCTCTCTTCCCTTGTCATGGGAATCCATTGTATCTGCGCAGAAAACAAGCCTGTTGAGTTAATGGAGCGCCTACTAATTTTGCTCTTGACTGTGCAGCAATGGAAGGGAAAAAAGTGGGGAGAGGGAAGAGGAGGAGGAGGAGAGAGACGCTGTGACATTTTAAAAACAGCCGAAAAAGTACCGATGATTAATCCGGACTGCCAAATTGGACATCTGGGAGGGATTGCAGTGGAGTTGATGCTCTTGTTACGTAGGTTGCAGGTCCCCTCTGGACTGTTTTGCAGAAACAGAAGCAGCTTTCTGTGTAGTCTCCTTCTCTGGAGGATTTGAAGCAAGGGCTGAATTGCCATCTGTCGGGAATTCTTTGATTGTGTCTTAATGGCCTTTTGGTCCTTTCAAATTCTAAGATTCTACAGAAGCCTTTCGACAGATGCTGGATGGCCATCTGTTGTGAGGGCTTGGATTGTGTCTTCCTGAATGTCAGAATGTAGTTGGACTAGATGGCCTTTGGGGATCCCTTCCAACTCTAGGATTCTATAGAAGCCTTTCCACAGAGGCTGGATGGCCATCTGTTGTGAGGGCTTGGATTGTGTCTTCCTGACTATCAGAATGTAGTTGGACTAGATGGTCTTTGGGGATCGCTTCCAACTCTAGGATTCTATGGATGCCTTCAAGCAGAGGCTGGATGGCCATCTGTTGGGAGGGTTTTGATTGTGTCTTCCTGTCTGGCAGAAGGGGGTTGGTTTGGGTGATCTTTGGGGTCTCTTCCATCTATATGGTTTTATATTTCAATGAATAGGAATAGTGGGGTCCTCTGATGCCTTTGAGTCTGATTAAGGTTTCGAAGCATGGGCTGGGTGGCCATCTGTCAGGGGGGTTTGGATTGTGTCTTCCTGCCTGGTAGAAGGGGTTGAAGTGTATGGCCCTTGGGGTTCCTATATGATTTTATAGTTCTATGATTAGGAATAGTAATATCTTCAAATGCCTTGGAGTCTTGTGTAGTTTTTCAAGCAGGAGCTGGATGGCCATCTGTTGGGAGGGTTTTGATTGTGTCTTCCTGAGTGGCAGAAGGCGGTTGGTCTGGGTAGCCCTTGGGGTCTCTTCCATATGATTCTATAGTTCTATGATTATGAATGGTGATATCTTCTGACACCTTGGAGTCTGATGGAGGTTTTGACGCAGCGGTCAGATGGCCATCTGTAGAGAGGGTTTTGATTGTGTCTTCCAGAATGGCAGAAGGGGTTTGGTGTGGGTGGCTCTTGGGGTCCTTGCAGTCAATATGATTCTATAGTTCAATGAATAGAAATAGTGGTATCATCTGATGCCTTGGAGTCTGAGGGTTTTTAATGAGAGGCTGGAAGGCCATCTGTTTGGAGGGTTTGGATTGTGTCTTCCAGAATGGCAGAAGGGGTTGAACTGTATGGACCTTGGGGTCTCTATATGATTCTATAGTTCTGTTATTAAGAATAATAATATCATCAGGCACCTTGCAGCCTGATTGAAATTTTCAAGCAGGGGCTGGATGACCATCTGTTGGAAGGGTTTTGATTGTGTCTGCCAGAATGGCAGAAGGGGCTTAGTCTGGGTGGCCCTTGGGGTTATTTTCATCTATATGATTCTATACTTCTACGATTACGAATAATGATATCTTCTGACACCTTGGAGTCTGATGGAGGTTTCAAAGCAGAGGCCGGATGGCCATCCGTTGGGAGGGTTTTGATTGTGTCTTCCAGAATGACAGAAGATCTGGGTGGCCCTTGGAGTTCTTTCCATCAATGTGATTCTATGATTCTATGATTACGAAGAGTGATATCTTCTGACACCTTGCAGTCTGATGGAGATTTCGAAGCAGGGGCTGGATGGCCATCTGTTGGTAGGGTTTTGATTGTGTCTTACAGAATGGTAGATGGGGGTTAGTCTGGGTTGCCCTTGGGTTTTTTTTCTCCATCTATATGATTCTATAGTTCTACAATTATGAATAGTGATAACTTCTGACACCTTGTAGGAATAGTGGGATTCTCTGATGCCTTGGAGTCTGGTGGAGATTTCAAAGCAGGGGCTGGATGACCATCTGTTGGGAGGGTTTTGATTGTGTCTTCCAGAATGGCAGAAGGGGTTTGGTGTGGGTGGCCCTTGGGGTCTTTCCATCTATATGATTGTATAGTTCAATGAATAGGAATAGTGGTATCCTCTGATGCCTTGGAGCCTGTTGAAGATTTCAAAGCAGGGGCTGGATGGCCATCTGTTGGGAGGGTTTGGATTGTGTCTTCCAGAGGGGCAGAATGGGGTCAGACTGGGTGGCCTTTGGAGTGCCTTCCAAGCCATATCTTCTAACACCTTGGAGTCTGGTGGAGATTTCAAAGCAGGGGCTGGATGACCATCTGTTGGGAGGGTTTTGATTGTGTCTTCCAGAATGGCAGAAGGGGTTTGGTGTGGGTGGCCCTTGGGGTCTTTCCATCTATATGATTGTATAGTTCAATGAATAGGAATAGTGGTATCCTCTGATGCCTTGGAGCCTGTTGAAGATTTCAAAGCAGGGGCTGGATGGCCATCTGTTGGGAGGGTTTGGATTGTGTCTTCCAGAGGGGCAGAATGGGGTCAGACTGGGTGGCCTTTGGAGTGCCTTCCAAGCCATATCTTCTAACACCTTGGAGCCTGTTGGAGATTTCAAAGCAGGGGCTGGATGGCCATCTGTTGGTAGGGTTTTGATTGTGTCTTCCAGAATGGCAGAAGGGGGTTAGTCTGGGTGGTCCTTGGGGTTCTTTCCATCTATATGATTATATAGTTCTACAATTACGAATAGTGATATCTTCCGGCACCTTGGAGTCTGATGGAGGTTTTGAAGCAGGGGCTGAATGGCCATCTGTTGGGAGGGTTTTGATTGTCTCTTCCAGAATGGCACAAGGGGTTAGTCTGGGTGGTCCTTGGGGTTCTTTCCATCTATATGATTCTATAGTTTTACGATTACGAATAGTGATATCTTATGACAACTTGGAGTCTGATGGAGGTTTTCAAGCAGGGGCTGGATGACCATCTGTTGGGAGGATTTTGATTGTGTCTTCCTGAGTGGCAGAATGGGGTCAGACTGGGTGGCCTTTGGAGTACCTTCCAAGCCATATCTTCTGATGCCTTGGAGCCTGATGGAGGTTTCGAAGCAGGGGCCAGATGACCATCTGTTAGGAGGGTTTTGATTGTGTCTTCCTGAGTGGCAGAAGGGGGTTAATCTGGGTGGCTCTTGGGTTCCCTTCCATCTATATATTTCTATAGTTCTACGGTTACGAATAGTGATATCTTCCGACACCTTGGAGCCTGATGGAGGTTTGAAAGCAGGAGCCGGATGACCATCTGTTGGGAGGGTTTTGATTGTGTCTTCCAGAATGGCAGAAGGGGGTTGGCCTGGGTAGCCCTTGAAGTGTCTTCTATCTGTATGATTCTATAGTTCAATGAGTAGGAATAGTGGGATGCCTTGGAGTCTAGTGGAAGTTTCAAAGTAGTGGCTGGATGGCCATCTGTTGGAAGGGTTTTGATTGTGTCTTCCAGAATGGCAGAAGGGGCTTAGTCTGGGTGGCCCTTGAGATTCTTTCCATCTATATGATTGTATAGTTCTGTGATTAGGAATCATGGGATTCTCCGATGCCTTGGAGTCTGACGGTTTTTAATGGGACTCTGGATGGCCATCTGTTGGGAGGGTTTGGATTGTGTCCTCTTGCCTGGTAGAATGGGTTGAACCGTATGGCTTTAAGTCCTTATGAGATTCTATAGTTCTATGATTAGGAATAGTGATATCATCTGACACTTTGGAGTCTGATGGAGGTTTCAAAGAAGGGGCTGGACGACCATCTGTTGGGAGGGTTTTGATTGTGTCTTCCTGAGTGGCAGAATGGGGTCAGACAGGGTGGCCTTTGGAGTGCCTTCCAAGCCATATCTTCTGACACCTTGGAGCCTGATGGAGGTTTCGAAGCGTGGGCCGGATGGCCATCTGTTGGGAGGGTTTGGATTGTGTCTTCCAAAATGGCAGAAGGGGGTGAGTCTGGGTGGCCTTTGGGGTCCCTTCCCAGGCTTTGGTTCTCCGATGCTCAGTCCCGGGGTGCCTTCCTTCCACGTGCCGTGTCCATGCCCACCCTTGCTCACGTTCTGCGTGGTAAGTAAGTAGGTCACTTCACATTGGCGCTTTCTTTCCGGCCAAGCAGGCAGGCAGGCAAGGAAGGAAGGAGGCTGGTTCTGGGCCAGATGCCAGGGTGCCTGGGCTTCCCCAAGGGATGCGTCTCTGCCTCTTTCTTTCAGAAGGAGAAAAGCAATTCAGCAACGCAGAGCTGCCAAAAAAGAGGGCTAGGGAGAGAGAAGGAGGGCTAGGATATTCTATCTACCCAAAACAAGACACTGCTGCTCCGTTTCCCTTCTTCCTCTCTCCACCTCTGACTTCTCTATTCCAGCATCGCCTTCTATGAATCCTAGAGTTGGAAGAGACCCCAAGGGACATCCGGTTTTAGAAAGACACAATCAAAACCCTCCTGACAGATGGCCATCCAGCCTGTGCTGAAAAACTTCCCAAGTAGGAAACTCTGTTGGACTCCCAGATATTCCACTAGAGATGTAAGGTATCTCCAAAGGGCATCCAGTTCACCCGCCATTGCCACAAAAGGAAGGCACAATCAAAGCCCTCCTGACGGATGGCCACAAAAGGAAGACATAATCAAAAACCTCCTGACAGATGGCCATCCAGCCTCTGGTGAAAAACTTCCCAAGAAGAAGACTGTTGGACTCCCAGATATACTGTTAGAGCTGTAAAATATCTCGAAAGATCATCCAGTTCACCCGCCATTGCTACAAAAGGAAGGCACTATCAAAACCCTCCTGACAGTTGGCCATCCAGCCTCTGCTGAAAAACTTCCCAAGTAGGAAACTCTGTTGGACTCCCAGATATTCCACTAGAGATGTAAGGTATCTCCAAAGATCGTCCAGTTCACCGGCCATTGCCGCAAAAGGAAGGCATAATCAAAACCCTCCTGACAGATGGCCACAAAAGAAAGACACAATCAAAACCCTCCTGACAGATGGCCATCCAAGTAGGAAACTTTGTTGGACTCCCAGATATTCCATTAGAGCTGTTGGACAACCAGATATTCCACTAGAGTTGTAAGGTATCTCCAAAGATCATCCAGTTCACCCGCCATTGCCACAAAAGGAAGGCACAATCAAAACCCTCCTGACAGATGGCCATCCAGCCTCTGCTGAAAAACTTTCTAAGTAGTAAACTCTGTTGGACTCCCAGATATTCCACTAGAGCTGTAAGGTATCTCCAAAGATCATCCAGTTCACCCGCCATTGCCACAAAAGGAAGGCACAATCAAAACCTTCCTGACAGATGGCCACAAAAGGAAGACACAATCAAAACCATCCTGACAGATGGCCATCCAGGCTCTGCTGAAAAACTTCCCAAGTAGGAAACTCTGTTGGACTGCCAGATATTCCATTAGAGTTGTAAGGTATCTCCAAAGATCATCCAGTTCACCCGCCATTGCCACAAAAGGAAGGCACAATCAAACCCTCCTGACAGATGGCCATCCAGCCTCTGCTGAAAAACTTCCCAAGTAGGAAACTCTGTTGGACTCCCAGATATTCCATTAGAGTTGTAAGGTATCTCCAAAGATCATCCAGTTCACCCGCCATTGCCACAAAAGGAAGGCACAATCAAAACCCTCCTGACAGATGGCCATCCAGCCTCTGCTGAAAAACTTTCTAAGTAGTAAACTCTGTTGGACTCCCAGATATTCCACTAGAGCTGTAAGGTATCTCCAAAGATCATCCAGTTCACCCGCCATTGCCACAAAAGGAAGACACAATCAAAACCCTCCTGACAGATGGCCATCCAGGCTCTGCTGAAAAATATCCCAAGAAGGACACTCAGTCAGGCTCGCAGGTAGTCTATATTCCACTGGAGCTGGAAGGAACCTCTAAAGACCATCCAGTCCAACGCCCTTCTGTCACTCAGGAGAACACAATCAAAACCCTCCTGACAAATGACCATCCAGCCTCTGCTTAAAAGCCTCCATCAGACTCCAAGGAATTTGGGGCTTCCACTATTCCTAATCACAGAACTATAGAATCATATAGATGGAAGAGACTGCAAGGAACATCCAGTCCTATCCCTTTGGCCATATAGAAAGACACAATCCAATCCTTCCTGACAGATAGCCATCCAGCCTCTGCTTAATAACCTCCAGAGAAGGAGATTCCACCGGACAAGCAGCAGAGCTGTTGTTTTGTTCTCTGTTTATCAAACTTTTCAACCAAAAAGAAACCCACATCAGTGGGACAGCAGACCCAGTTGGAGGTTTCGAAGCATGGGTCAAGTGACCATCTGTAGGGAGGGTTTTGATTGTGTCTTCCTGCCTGGCTGAAGTGGTTGAACTGTGTGGCCCTTGGGGTCCCTATATGAGTTTATAGTTCTGTCATTAGGAATAGTAATATCTTCAGGCACATTGGATTCTGATTGAGGTTTTCAAGCAGGGGCTGAATGGCCATCTGTTGGGAGGGTTTTGATTGTGTCTTCCAGAATGGCAGAATGGGGTTGGTGTGGGTGGCCCTTGGGGTCTTTTCCATCTATATGATTCTATAGTTCAATGAATAGGAATAGTGGGATCCTCTGATGCCTTGGAGGTTTCAAAGCAGGGACTGGATGGCCATCTGTTGGGAGGGTTTTGATTGTATCTTCCAGAATGGTAGAAGGGGGTCAGACTGGGTGGTGTTTCAAGCCACATCTTTTGACACCTTGGAGCCTGATGGAGGTTCGAAACAGGGGCCAAATGGCCATCTATTGGGAGGGTTTTAATTGTGTCTTCCAGAATGGCAGATTGGGGTTGGTGTGGGTGGCCCTTGGGGTCTCTTCCATCTATATGATTCTATAGTTCAATGAATAGGAATAGTGGGATCATCTGATGCCTTGGAGCCTGGTGGAAGTTTCAAAGCAGCGACTAAATGGCCATCTGTTGGGAGGGTTTTGATTGTGTCTTCCAGAATGGTAGAAGGGGGTCAGACCAGGTGGCCTTTCAAGCCATATCTTCTGACACCTTGGAGCCTGATGGAGGTTCGAAGCAGGGACTGAATGGCCATCTGTTGGGAGGGTTTTGATTGTCTCTTCCAGAATGGCAGATTGGGGTTGGTGTGGGTGGCCCTTAGGGTGTCTTCCATTTGTATGATTCTGTAGTTCAATGAATAGGAATAGTGGGATCCTCTGATGCCTTGGAGCCTGGTGGAAGTTTCAAAGCAGCGACTAAATGGCCATCTTTTGGGAGGGTTTTGATTGTGTCTTCCAGAATGGTAGAAGGGGGTCAGACCAGGTGGCCTTTCAAGCCATATCTTCTGACACCTTGGAGCCTGATGGAGGTTCGAAGCAGGGACTGAATGGCCATCTGTTGGGAGGGTTTTGATTGTCTCTTCCAGAATGGCAGATTGGGGTTGGTGTGGGTGGCCCTTAGGGTGTCTTCCATTTGTATGATTCTGTAGTTCAATGAATAGGAATAGTGGGATCCTCTGATGCCTTGGAGCCTGGTGGAAGTTTCAAAGCAGCGACTAAATGGCCATCTTTTGGGAGGGTTTTGATTGTGTCTTCCAGAATGGTAGAAGGGGGTCAGACCAGGTGGCCTTTCAAGCCATATCTTCTGACACCTTGGAGCCTGATGGAGGTTCGAAGCAGGGACTGAATGGCCATCTGTTGGGAGGGTTTTGATTGTCTCTTCCAGAATGGCAGATTGGGGTTGGTGTGGGTGGCCCTTAGGGTGTCTTCCATTTGTATGATTCTGTAGTTCAATGAATAGGAATAGTGGGATCCTCTGATGCCTTGGAGCCTGGTGGAAGTTTCAAAGCAGCGACTAAATGGCCATCTTTTGGGAGGGTTTTGATTGTGTCTTCCAGAATGGTAGAAGGGGGTCAGACCAGGTGGCCTTTCAAGCCATATCTTCTGACACCTTGGAGCCTGATGGAGGTTCGAAGCAGGGACTGAATGGCCATCTGTTGGGAGGGTTTTGATTGTCTCTTCCAGAATGGCAGAATGGGGTTGGTGTGGGTGGCCCTTGGGGTCTTTTCCATCTATATGATTCTATAGTTCAATGAATAGGAATAGTGGGATCATCTGATGCCTCGGAGTCTGGTGGAAGTTCCAAAGCGGGGGCTGGATGGCCATCTGTTGGGAGGGTTTTGATTGTCTCTTCCAGAATGGCAGATTGGGGTTGGTGTGGGTGGCCCTTGGGGTCTCTTCCATCTATATGATTCTATAGTTCAATGAATAGGAATAGTGGGATCCTCTGATGCCTTGGAGCCTGGTGGAAGTTTCAAAGCAGCGACTAAATGGCCATCTTTTGGGAGGGTTTTGATTGTGTCTTCCAGAATGGTAGAAGGGGGTCAGACCAGGTGGCCTTTCAAGCCATATCTTCTGACACCTTGGAGCCTGATGGAGGTTCGAAGCAGGGACTGAATGGCCATCTGTTGGGAGGGTTTTGATTGTCTCTTCCAGAATGGCAGAATGGGGTTGGTGTGGGTGGCCCTTGGGGTCTTTTCCATCTATATGATTCTATAGTTCAATGAATAGGAATAGTGGGATCATCTGATGCCTCGGAGTCTGGTGGAAGTTCCAAAGCGGGGGCTGGATGGCCATCTGTTGGGAGGGTTTTGATTGTCTCTTCCAGAATGGCAGATTGGGGTTGGTGTGGGTGGCCCTTGGGGTCTCTTCCATCTATATGATTCTATAGTTCAATGAATAGGAATAGTGGGATCCTCTGATGCCTTGGAGCCTGGTGGAAGTTTCAAAGCAGCGACTAAATGGCCATCTTTTGGGAGGGTTTTGATTGTGTCTTCCAGAATGGTAGAAGGGGGTCAGACCAGGTGGCCTTTCAAGCCATATCTTCTGACACCTTGGAGCCTGATGGAGGTTCGAAGCAGGGACTGAATGGCCATCTGTTGGGAGGGTTTTGATTGTCTCTTCCAGAATGGCAGAATGGGGTTGGTGTGGGTGGCCCTTGGGGTCTTTTCCATCTATATGATTCTATAGTTCAATGAATAGGAATAGTGGGATCATCTGATGCCTCGGAGTCTGGTGGAAGTTCCAAAGCGGGGGCTGGATGGCCATCTGTTGGGAGGGTTTTGATTGTCTCTTCCAGAATGGCAGATTGGGGTTGGTGTGGGTGGCCCTTGGGGTCTCTTCCATCTATATGATTCTATAGTTCAATGAATAGGAATAGTGGGATCCTCTGATGCCTTGGAGCCTGGTGGAAGTTTCAAAGCAGCGACTAAATGGCCATCTTTTGGGAGGGTTTTGATTGTGTCTTCCAGAATGGTAGAAGGGGGTCAGACCAGGTGGCCTTTCAAGCCATATCTTCTGACACCTTGGAGCCTGATGGAGGTTCGAAGCAGGGACTGAATGGCCATCTGTTGGGAGGGTTTTGATTGTCTCTTCCAGAATGGCAGATTGGGGTTGGTGTGGGTGGCCTTTGGGGTCTCTTCCATCTATATGATTCTATAGTTCAATGAATAGGAATAGTGGGATCCTCTGATGCCTTGGAAATGGTGGAAGTTTCAAAGCAGCGACTAAATGGCCATCCTTTGGGAAGGTTTTGATTGTGTCTTCCAGAATGGCAGAATGGGGTTGGTATGGGTGTCCCTTGGGGTCTTTTCCATCTATATGATTCTATAGTTCAATGAATAGGAATAGTGGGATCCTCTGATGCCCTAGAGTCTGGTGGAAGTTCCAAAGCGGGGGCTGGATGGCCATCTGTTGGGAGGGTTTTGATTGTGTCTTCCAGAATGGCAGAAGGGGGTTTGATTGTGTCTTCCAGAATGGTAGAAGGGGGTCAGACCGGGCGATCTTTCAAGCCATATCTTCTGACTCCTTGGAGCCTGATGGAGGTTTTCAAGCAGGGGCTGAATGACCATCTGTTGGGAGGGTTTTGATTGTGTCTTCCAAGATGGCAGAAGGGGGTTGGTCTGGATGGCCCTTGGGGTCTCTACCATTTATATGGTGTGGGTGGCCCTTGGGGTCACTTCCATCTGATGCCTTGTAGTGTGGTGGAAGTCCCAAAGCAGGGGCTGGATGACCATCTGTTGGGAGGGTTTTGATTGTGTCTTCCAGAATGGCAGAATGGGGTTGGTCTGGATGGCCCTTGGGGTCTCTTCCATTTATATGGTGTGGGTGGCCCTTGGGGTCTCTTCCATCTGATGCCTTGGAGTCTGGTGGAAGTTCCAAAGCAGGGGCTGGATGACCATCTGTTGGGAGGGTTTTGATTGTGTCTTCCAGGATGGCAGAAGGGGGTTGGTCTGGATGGCCCTTGGGGTCTCTTCCATTTATATGGTGTGGGCGGCCCTTGGGGTCTCTTCCATCTGATGCCTTGTAGTGTGGTGGAAGTTCCAAAGCAGGGGCTGGATGATCATCTTTTGGGAGAGTTTTGATTGTGTCTTCCAGAATGGTAGAAGGGGGTTGGTCTGGGTGGAGGTGATGAAGGTTTTGATTCAGGAAACCAAATCTCCCAATAGTTCCCTCATTGAAAGTCCAGACTGAGTTGCAATGGCCCAAGTCTAGATCCTTGAAATGCCCTTTAAAGTTCGGACTACAATCTGGAACGGATCCTCTATTCTTCTGTTATAGAAGCTGCGAGCTAACATTGGGAGCCGTGTCATTCCGGGACGCTGGCAGTTCCATTAAAAAGCATGAAGGGCAATTAGCATAAAAACAAAGCGCGTAAACGGCGGATCCAAATCGCAGATCATATCCGGATGAGTGGAAAATAAAGAGCAGCTTTGAACTCGGAAGGAGCGCGGCGTTTCGGTGTTGCTCATCCCATTGAAGCAAGTGCAATCTGCGGCAGCATCCGCTCCTTCCCTGCCACCACACTCCCTCATTAATAATTTTTGGCAATCTGGACCACGTTTGGGTATTTTTAGCCACCGGTGCTTTGGGTTTGCATCTAGGAAACCATCCTTCGCCTCGCACGTCTTGTGCAAGATGACAGGGAAGGAAAGACTCCCTTCGCCATCCGCCAATTAGCCCCAAGCTCCAAATGCCATGACTTTTTTTCATCCAAATCTTACATCGCTGACCTTTGTTATCCTCGGAAAGCGGTGGTTGCAGGCAAGGGCCGTTCCTGTAAAACATGGCTTTCAAATGATGGGATTGATTTATTGCAGTGTCTCTTTCTGTGTGTTTTGGATTGAAATCGACACGGAGGAAATGGACTATAAATCACAAATCCTGTAAAAATCTGTTGCTAGTTGACTTTATGGCAGTGCTTCTTAATGCAGCGACCCCTTAATACAGTTCCTCATGTTGTGTTGACCCCCAACCATAACATTATTTTCGTTTTTACTTCGTAATTGTAATTTTGCTACTTTTGTCCCGTGATATGAGATTAGGTCTCTGGTTGGAGAGAGTTAAGGAAAAGTTAACACAGAAGTTCTCAACCTTCGTAATGCCGCGACCCCTTAATACAGTTCCTCTTGTTGTGTTGACCCCCAACCATAACATTATTTTTATTGCTACTTTTTAATTGAAGTTTTGCTACTTTTGTCCCGTGATATGAGATTAGGTCTCTGGTTGGAGAGAGCTAAGGATAAGTTAACACAGTGGTTCTTAACCTTCCTAATGCCGCAACCCCTTAATACAGTTCCTCATGTCTTGGTGAACCCCAACCATGATATTACTTTAGTTGCTACTGCGTAATTGTAATTTTGCTACTGTTGCCCCGTGATATGAGATTAGGTCTCTGATTGGAGAGAGCTAAGGATAAGTTAACACAGTGGTTCTCAACCTTCCTAATGCTGCGACCCCTTAATACAGTTCCTCATGTTGTGTTGACCCCCAACCATAACATTACTTTCATTGCTACTTCGTAATTATAATTTTGCTACTATTGTCCCGTGATATGAGATTAGGTCTCTGGTTGGAGAGAGCTAAGGGAAAGTTAACACAGTGGTTCTCAACCTTCCTAATGCCACGGCCCCTTAATACAGTTCCTCTTGTTGTGTTGACCCCCAACAATAACATTATTTTCGTTTTTACTTCGTAATTGTAATTTTGCTACTGTTATGTCATGTAAATATCTGATAAGTAGGATGTATTTTCATTCAATGGACCACATTTGGCACAAATACCCGATACGCCCAAATTTGAATACTGGTGGGGTTGGGCAGGGGTTGATTTTGTAGTTGCTGGGATTTATAGTTCACCTACCATGAAAGAGCATTCTGAATTCTACCAATGATAGAATTGAGCCAAACTTCCCACGCAGAGACCCCCATGACCAACAGAAAATACTGGAGGGATTTGGTGGGCGTTGACCTTGAGATTGGGAGTTGTAGTTCATCCAGAGGGCACTGTAGGCTCAAACAATGCTAAATCTGGACCAAACTTGGCAATATGCCCAAATATAAACACTGGTGGAGTTTTGGGGAAAATAGACCTTGATCTTTGGGAGTTGTAGTTGCTGGGATTTATAGTTCACCTACAATCAAAGAGCATTCTTAACCCCACCAATGATAGAATTGGCCAAACTTCCCACACAGAACTCCCATGGCCAACAGAAAATACTGGAGGGATTAATTGACAGTGATTTAGCGGAGATGTAGTTCACCTACATCCAGAGAGCACTGTAATCCCAAACAACTATGCCAAAGGAATTCCTAAGACAATCAGAAACACCCCCCCCCCCAATATTCACATACATGTACTCCATATATTTATACATAACCTACAGAACCAATATTGTTCATAACTTTGGGACCACCACCTGTACACACGTACACACACATATACATACACTCCATATATTCATATACACACACTCAATTTATACATATACATACACACCCCATATATACACATACATACACACCATACACACACACACACACAGTGTATATATACATACATCCCCCCAAATATTCACATACACACACTCCACATATATACATACGCACACCACAAACACACACACATATACATAGGCATACCCCATATATGTGTATACACACACCACACACACACATATACATACATACCCATACATATACATCCCATATGTATATATACATACCCCATGCCCCCCCCCCCCCCACATATATTCATAGCATACACACCACCCACACACATATAAACATACACATACCATGGTGGAGTTTCCTTCTTTGGAGACTTTGAAACAGAGGCTGGATGGGCATCTGTCGGGGGTGCTTTGAATGCAATTTGTTCTGCTTCTTGGCAGAATGAGAATGGACTGGATGGCCCATAAGGTCTCTTCCAATTCTAGGATTCTATGATATTATCTTTCTTTCTTTCTTTTTTCTTTCTTTCTTCTTTCTTTCTTTCTTTCTTTCTCCCTCCCTCCTTCCCTCCCTCCCTCCCTCCCTCCCTCCCTCCCTCCCTTCCTTTCTCTTCCTTCCTTCCTTCCTTCCTTCCTTCCTTCCTTCCTCTTCCTTCCTTCCTTCCTTCCTTCCTTCCTTCCTTCCTTCGGGGTTATTTGAATGCAACATTCCTGCTTCTTGGCAGAATGGGGTTGGACTGGATGGCCCATGAGGTCTCTTCCAATTCTTTGATTCTATGATTCTATCCTTCCTTCCTTCCTTCCTTCCTTCCTTCCTTCCTTCCTTCCTTTCTCTTCCTTCCTTCCTTTCTCTTCCTTCCTTCCTTCCTTCCTCTTCCTTTCTCTTCCTTCCTTCCTTCCTTCCTTTCTCTTCCTTCCTTCCTTCCTTCCTTCCTTCCTTCCTTCCTTCTTTCCTTCCTTCCTTCCTTCCTTCCGGGTTATTTGAATGCAATATTCCTGCTCCTTGGCAGGGGGTTGGACTGGATGGCCCATGAGGTCTCTTCCAACTCTTTGATTCTATGATTCTATGATTCTATCCTTCCTTCCTTCCTTTCTCTTCCTTTCTCTTCCTTCCTTCCTTCCTTCCTTCCTTCCTTCCTTCCTTCCTTCCTTCCTTTCTCTTCCTTCCTTCCTTCCTTCCTTCCTTCCTTCCTTCCTTTCTCTTCCTTCCTTCCTTTCTTCCTTCCTTCTTTCCTTCCTTTCTCTTCCTTCCTTCCTTCCTTCCTTCCTTCCTTCCTTCCTTCCTTCCTTCTTTCCTTCCTTCTGGGTTATTTGAATGCAATATTCCTGCTCCCTGGCAGGGGGTTGGACTGGATGGCCCATGAGGTCTCTTCCAACTCTTTGATTCTATGATTCTATCCTTCCTTCCTTCCTTTCTCTTCCTTTCTCTTCCTTCCTTCCTTCCTTTCTCTTCCTTCCTTCCTTCCTTTCTCTTCCTTCCTTCCTTCCTTCCTTCCTTCCTTCGGGGTTATTTGAATGCAACATTCCTGCTTCTTGGCAGAATGGGGTTGGACTGGAAGGCCCATGAGGTCTCTTTGATTCTATGATTCTATCCTTCCTTCCTTCCTTCCTTTCTCTTCCTTTCTCTTCCTTCCTTCCTTCCTTTCTCTTCCTTCCTTCCTTCCTTTCTCTTCCTTCCTTCCTTCCTTTCTCTTCCTTCCTTCCTTCCTTCCTTCCTTCCTTCCTTCCTTCCTTCCTTCCTTCCTTCGGGGTTATTTGAATGCAACATTCCTGCTTCTTGGCAGAATGGGGTTGGACTGGAAGGCCCATGAGGTCTCTTTGATTCTATGATTCTATCCTTCCTTCCTTCCTTCCTTTCTCTTCCTTTCTCTTCCTTCCTTCCTTCCTTCCTTCCTTACTTACTTACTTACTTACTTACTTACTTAGGGGTTATTTGAATTCAACATTCCTGCTTCTTGGTAGAATGGGGTTGGACTGGATGGCCCATGAGGTCTCTTCCAACTCTTTGATTCTATGATTCTATGATTCCATCCTTCCTTCCTTCCTTCCTTCCTTCCTTCCTTCCTTCCTTCCTTCCTTCCTGAGGGGTTATTTGAATGCAACATTCCTGCTTCTTGGCAGAATGGGGTTGGACTGGATGGCCCATGAGGTCTCTTCCAACTCTTTGATTCTATGATTCTATCCTTCCTTCCTTCCTTCCTTCCTTCCTTCCTTCCTTCCTTCCTTCCTTTCTCTTCCTTCCTTCCTTCCTTCCTTCCTTCCTTCCTCTTCCTTTCTTCCTTCCTTCCTTTCTTTCTCGTAACTTGGGGACTGCATGTATCTGACTCCCCTGAAGACGTTGACCTTCTCCTCCTCCTTCTCTCTTCTTCTCTGCAGAATGATCCCTCCGAGTAGCAAAGCCTTCTTGCTGAAGGACCTGGCTTCCGGCCGTGACTACAACCTGTGCGTCTTGTCCGTCTACGATGATGGTGTCACTGCTCTGACGGCCACCCGGAGCCTCGGCTGCGCCCAGTTCAGCACCCCGCAGGATGGCTTGCAGTGCCACTCGCTCCAGACCCAGTTCCTGGGTGGCACTATGATCATCATCATCGGGGGCATCATCGTGGCTTCCGTCCTGGTCTTCATCATCATCCTCATGATCCGCTACAAGGTCTACAGTGGCCAGGACGAGCAGAAGAAGGCCAAGGTCAGCAACGTCTACTCGCAGACCAACGGCAACCAGCCAGCCTCCTCGTCCTCCGCCGTGCCCTGCTCAGTTTCCAAGCCTGAAGGTTGGGCTGGGGACGGGTCTGCGGCCGTGAGGATCCGCAGGGACTGCAGCGTGGTGGCCCTCAGCAGCAAGGACTGTGAGAAGGGACCCTGGGCTCCTGGGCCTGAGATGGGGCCCGAAGAGGCACCCTCTCCCCGAAGGAGGAGGAGGTGGTCGCGGACTAATGTCGACCTCCATAACACTTGCCCTGGCTCTGGCCCAGAGACCTCCAGAGCGGAAGAGCAAGGTAATGTAAATGGGGTAGAGTGTCCCTTCGCTTGCAAGTACATTGTAATTTGAATTGCTTGGAGTGTTGTGATCCACTTTGAGTCCCATTTAAGAAAGAAAAGCAAGATGATGGTGATAAGTATAGGTAGAGTGTCCCTTTGCTGGAATATATGGATGGGCAGAGTCTCCCTTCGCTTGCAAGTACATTGTAATGTGTGTTGCTTTGAGTGTTGTGACCCACTTTGGGTCTCATTTAAGAAAGAAAAACAGGATGGTGGTGATAAGAATAGGTAGAGTGTCCCTTTGCTGGAATATATGGATGGGCAGCATGTCCCTTCGCTTGCAAGTGCATTGTAATTTGTGTTGCTTTGAGTGTTGTGACCCACTTTGAGTCTCATTTAAGAAAGATAAACAGGATGGTGGTGATAAGGATAGGTAGAGTGTCCCTTTGCTGGAATATATGGATAGGCACAGTGTCCCTTCACCTGCAAGTATATTGTAATTGTCATTGCTTTGAGTGTTGTGACCCACTTTGAGTCTCATTTAAGAAAGAAAAACAAGATGGTGGCGATAAGGATAGGTAGAGTGTCCCTTTGCTAGAATATATGGATGGGTAGAGTGTCCCTTTTCTTGCAAGTACATCGTAATGTGTGTTGCTTTGAGTGTTGTGACCCATTTTGGGTCTCATTTAAGAAATGATAAGGATGATGGTGATAAAGATAGGTAGAGTGTCCCTTTGCTGGAGTATATGGATAGACAGTGTCCCTTTGCTTGCAAGTACATCGTAATGTGTGTTGCTTTGAGTGTTGTGACCCACTTTGAGTCTCATTTAAGAAAGAAAAACAGGATGGTGGTGATAAGAATAGGTAGAGTGTCCCTTTGCTGGAATATATGGATAGGCAGAATGTCCCTTCACTTGCAAGTACATTGTAATGTGTATTGCTTTGAGTGTTGTGGGCCACTTTGAGTCCCATTTAAGAAATGATAAGGATGATAAGGATAGGTAGAGTGTCCCTTTGCTGGAATATATGGATAGGCAGAGTATCCCATCAGCTCGAAGTAAACTGTATTGCTTTGAGTGATGTGAGCTGTCTATTTAGGAGATGAAAGCAGGATGATGATGATGATGGTGATGATGATGATTGGATAGACGATGTCCCTTTGCTTGCCAATAAATTGTAATTTGTATTATCTTTAGTGTTAAAAGATGAAAACTGAATGTATAAATTGTAATATTACTACTATGGGTAGGCAGAGTGTCCCTTTGTTGGAATATAGAGATGGACAGAGTGTTCCTTCGCTTGTAAGTAAATTGTAATTTGTATTGTTTTTGGTGTTTGCAAATGAATTGGATTTTTGAGAGTAGGATGGACGTTAGATTGGCTGGAAGACCAAATGGGGAAAGTCTTTGAGCCAGAAGGGGTCATTCAGATGCTTCGAGATTTGGTGTTTCATGAAATGTCTTTATGATTAAGGATCT
The DNA here is from genome assembly GCF_037176765.1 of Anolis sagrei. Taxonomy (NCBI): domain Eukaryota; kingdom Metazoa; phylum Chordata; class Lepidosauria; order Squamata; family Anolidae; genus Anolis; species Anolis sagrei. The sequence goes on along the minus strand of NC_090035.1, from coordinate 79,681,158 downwards.
TGTCTCCTACCTTTGATAATGTTGCAAAAGTAATGAGATTTGCCACTGTTTGCAAGAGGAGGAAAGAAGGGAAACCTCCTTCCAAGGCTTGGCCTGCCCTGACCTTACCTGACCTTTGGTTTTGTGCAGATCCCCCTCCGATGCCTCCTGCTGGCGAGAGGAAGAACGGCAGCGAATGGACCGACGTCAAGATCTGAGCTCCCTTGAGGGGCCCACGGTGGGACCCCGGCATGGCACGAAGGGAATCCCGAGGTATTTATTCCCCATTGTGGGTAATTTTGGAAAATAATAAGGAGTAACTTGCACTTAGCGGAAGGATGCACGCGATGCCTTTGATGTTCAATTTTGTCTTTCCCGAAGGAGCCCAGAGTGAAGAAATGTTTCCAAGCCTCACAAATGAAAGGCGAAGCAATACCACTAATAGATCTCCTTAATAAGGCAGGCTAATATATTAAACAGGCGGTCCTTTGGAGTCTCTGACTTCGATGGTTTCTAAGCAAAGACTGGGTGGACTGGCCATCTGTCGGGAGGGTTTGGACGCATTGCAGTGGGGTTGGACTGGATGACCCTTGGGGCCTCTTCCCACCGTATGAATCTGGAATATATGGACACCATTTGCAGCATATTTAGACCGATTGCATGCATAACTTTGTGCAGAAACCAATAAGCCATGCGCAATTGCGCAGCTTTCCTGTTTCTGTTGAAAGAATAATATTTTGGGATGGGATTGACCAGGATGCTTTTGCAAAACATAGGCAAAGAGATAGATGTGTCCATCCACACAGGAAGAATTTCCCAGTCGCAAACGTTGCTCCAAAACTGTGCAGAAATCTTTTGGAGTTGTTGTTTGGGGTGGCACCAGTCCCTTTTGGAGCTGTTGTTTGGGGTGCTACCTGTCCTCTTTTGGAGCTTTTTTGGGAGGTGCCACCTGTCCTCTTTTGGAGTTGTTGTTTGGGGTGGCACCAGTGCTCTTTTGGAGTTGTTTTTGGGGTGGCATCAGTCCTCTTTTTGGTGTTGTTGTTTGGGGTGGCACCAGTTCCTTTTGGAGCTGTTGTTTGGGGTGCTACCTGTCCTCTTTTGGAGCTTTTTTTTGGGGGGGGGATGCCACCTGTCCTCTTCTGGAGTTGTTTTTTGGGGTGGCACCAGTCCTCTTTTGGAGTTGTTGTTTGGGGTGGCACCAGTCCTCTTTTGGAGTTGTTTTTGGGATGGCACCAGTCCTCTTTTGGAGTTGTTGTTTGGGCTGCCACCGGTCCTCATTTGGAGTTGTTGTTTGCTGTGCCACCGGTCCTTTATTGGAGTTGTTTGGGGTGGCACCAGTCCTCTTTTGGGGTTGTTATTTGGGGTGGCACTGGTCCTCTTTTGGAGTTGTTATTTGGGGTGGCACCGGTCCTCTTCTGGAGTTGTTGTTTGGGGTGGCACCAGTCCTCTTTTGGAGTTGTTTTTTGGGGTGAAACCAGTCCTATTTTAGGGTTGTTGTTTGGGGTAGCACCAGTCCCTTTTGGAGTTGTTATTTGGGGTGGCACCGGTCCTCTTCTGGAGTTGTTGTTTGGGGTGGCACCAGTCCTCTTTTGGAGTTGTTTTTGGGATGGCACCAGTCCTCTTTTGGAGTTGTTGTTTGGGCTGCCACCGGTCCTCATTTGGAGTTGTTGTTTGCTGTGCCACCGGTCCTTTATTGGAGTTGTTTGGGGTGGCACCAGTCCTCTTTTGGGGTTGTTATTTGGGGTGGCACTGGTCCTCTTTTGGAGTTGTTATTTGGGGTGGCACCGGTCCTCTTCTGGAGTTGTTGTTTGGGGTGGCACCAGTCCTCTTTTGGAGTTGTTTTTTGGGGTGAAACCAGTCCTATTTTAGGGTTGTTGTTTGGGGTAGCACCAGTCCCTTTTGGAGTTGTTATTTGGGGTGGCACCGGTCCTCTTCTGGAGTTGTTGTTTGGGGTGGCACCAGTCCTCTTTTGGAGTTGTTTTTGGGATGGCACCAGTCCTCTTTTGGAGTTGTTGTTTGGGCTGCCACCGGTCCTCATTTGGAGTTGTTGTTTGCTGTGCCACCGGTCCTTTATTGGAGTTGTTTGGGGTGGCACCAGTCCTCTTTTGGGGTTGTTATTTGGGGTGGCACTGGTCCTCTTTTGGAGTTGTTATTTGGGGTGGCACCGGTCCTCTTCTGGAGTTGTTGTTTGGGGTGGCACCAGTCCTCTTTTGGAGTTGTTTTTTGGGGTGAAACCAGTCCTATTTTAGGGTTGTTGTTTGGGGTAGCACCAGTCCCTTTTGGAGTTGTTATTTGGGGTGGCACCGGTCCTCTTCTGGAGTTGTTATTTGGGGTGGCACCAGTCCTCTTTTGGAGTTGTTTTTGGGATGGCACCAGTCCTCTTTTGGAGTTGTTGTTTGGGCTGCCACCGGTCCTCATTTGGAGTTGTTGTTTGCTGTGCCACCGGTCCTTTATTGGAGTTGTTTGGGGTGGCACCAGTCCTCTTTTGGGGTTGTTATTTGGGGTGGCACTGGTCCTCTTTTGGAGTTGTTATTTGGGGTGGCACCGGTCCTCTTCTGGAGTTGTTGTTTGGGGTGGCACCAGTCCTCTTTTGGAGTTGTTTTTTGGGGTGAAACCAGTCCTATTTTAGGGTTGTTGTTTGGGGTAGCACCAGTCCCTTTTGGAGTTGTTATTTGGGGTGGCACCGGTCCTCTTCTGGAGTTGTTGTTTGGGGTGGCACCAGTCCTCTTTTGGAGTTGTTTTTGGGATGGCACCAGTCCTCTTTTGGAGTTGTTGTTTGGGCTGCCACCGGTCCTCATTTGGAGTTGTTGTTTGCTGTACCACCGGTCCTTTATTGGAGTTGTTTGGGGTGGCACCAGTCCTCTTTTGGGGTTGTTATTTGGGGTGGCAACAGTCCTCTTTTGGTGTTGTTGTTTGGGGTGCCACATCATCTTTTGGGGTTGTTGTTTGGGGTGGCACCAGTCCTCTTTTGGAGTTGTTTTTTGGGGTGGCACCAGTGCTCTTTTGGAGTTGTTTTTGGGGTGGCATCAGTCCTCTTTTGGTGTTGTTGTTTGGGGTGGCACCAGTTCCTTTTGGAGCTGTTGTTTGGGGTGCTACCTGTCCTCTTTTGGAGCTTTTTTTTGGGGGGGGGGGATGCCATCTGTCCTCTTCTGGAGTTGTTTTTTGGGGTGGCACCAGTCCTCTTCTGGAGTTGTTGTTTGGGGTGGCACCAGTCCTCTTTTGGAGTTGTTTTTGGGATGGCACCAGTCCTCTTTTGGAGTTGTTGTTTGGGGTGGCACCAGTCCTCTTTTGGAGTTGTTGTTTGGGGTGGCACCAGTCCTCTTTTGGAGTTGTTTTTGGGATGGCACCAGTCCTCTTTTGGAGTTGTTGTTTGGGCTGCCACCGGTCCTCATTTGGAGTTGTTGTTTGCTGTGCCACCGGTCCTTTATTGGAGTTGTTTGGGGTGGCACCAGTCCTCTTTTGGGGTTGTTATTTGGGGTGGCACTGGTCCTCTTTTGGAGTTGTTATTTGGGGTGGCACCAGTCCTCTTCTGGAGTTGTTGTTTGGGGTGGCACCAGTCCTCTTTTGGAGTTGTTTTTTGGGGTGAAACCAGTCCTATTTTAGGGTTGTTGTTTGGGGTAGCACCAGTCCCTTTTGGAGTTGTTATTTGGGGTGGCACCGGTCCTCTTCTGGAGTTGTTGTTTGGGGTGGCACCAGTCCTCTTTTGGAGTTGTTGTTTGGGGTGGCACCAGTCCTCTTTTGGAGTTGTTTTTGGGATGGCACCAGTCCTCTTTTGGAGTTGTTGTTTGGGCTGCCACCGGTCCTCATTTGGAGTTGTTGTTTGCTGTGCCACCGGTCCTTTATTGGAGTTGTTTGGGGTGGCACCAGTCCTCTTTTGGGGTTGTTATTTGGGGTGGCACTGGTCCTCTTTTGGAGTTGTTATTTGGGGTGGCACCGGTCCTCTTCTGGAGTTGTTGTTTGGGGTGGCACCAGTCCTCTTTTGGAGTTGTTTTTTGGGGTGAAACCAGTCCTATTTTAGGGTTGTTGTTTGGGGTAGCACCAGTCCCTTTTGGAGTTGTTATTTGGGGTGGCACCGGTCCTCTTCTGGAGTTGTTGTTTGGGGTGGCACCAGTCCTCTTTTGGAGTTGTTTTTGGGATGGCACCAGTCCTCTTTTGGAGTTGTTGTTTGGGCTGCCACCGGTCCTCATTTGGAGTTGTTGTTTGCTGTGCCACCGGTCCTTTATTGGAGTTGTTTGGGGTGGCACCAGTCCTCTTTTGGGGTTGTTATTTGGGGTGGCACTGGTCCTCTTTTGGAGTTGTTATTTGGGGTGGCACCGGTCCTCTTCTGGAGTTGTTGTTTGGGGTGGCACCAGTCCTCTTTTGGAGTTGTTTTTTGGGGTGAAACCAGTCCTATTTTAGGGTTGTTGTTTGGGGTAGCACCAGTCCCTTTTGGAGTTGTTATTTGGGGTGGCACCGGTCCTCTTCTGGAGTTGTTATTTGGGGTGGCACCAGTCCTCTTTTGGAGTTGTTTTTGGGATGGCACCAGTCCTCTTTTGGAGTTGTTGTTTGGGCTGCCACCGGTCCTCATTTGGAGTTGTTGTTTGCTGTGCCACCGGTCCTTTATTGGAGTTGTTTGGGGTGGCACCAGTCCTCTTTTGGGGTTGTTATTTGGGGTGGCACTGGTCCTCTTTTGGAGTTGTTATTTGGGGTGGCACCGGTCCTCTTCTGGAGTTGTTGTTTGGGGTGGCACCAGTCCTCTTTTGGAGTTGTTTTTTGGGGTGAAACCAGTCCTATTTTAGGGTTGTTGTTTGGGGTAGCACCAGTCCCTTTTGGAGTTGTTATTTGGGGTGGCACCGGTCCTCTTCTGGAGTTGTTGTTTGGGGTGGCACCAGTCCTCTTTTGGAGTTGTTTTTGGGATGGCACCAGTCCTCTTTTGGAGTTGTTGTTTGGGCTGCCACCGGTCCTCATTTGGAGTTGTTGTTTGCTGTACCACCGGTCCTTTATTGGAGTTGTTTGGGGTGGCACCAGTCCTCTTTTGGGGTTGTTATTTGGGGTGGCAACAGTCCTCTTTTGGTGTTGTTGTTTGGGGTGCCACATCATCTTTTGGGGTTGTTGTTTGGGGTGGCACCAGTCCTCTTTTGGAGTTGTTTTTTGGGGTGGCACCAGTGCTCTTTTGGAGTTGTTTTTGGGGTGGCATCAGTCCTCTTTTGGTGTTGTTGTTTGGGGTGGCACCAGTTCCTTTTGGAGCTGTTGTTTGGGGTGCTACCTGTCCTCTTTTGGAGCTTTTTTTTGGGGGGGGGGGATGCCATCTGTCCTCTTCTGGAGTTGTTTTTTGGGGTGGCACCAGTCCTCTTCTGGAGTTGTTGTTTGGGGTGGCACCAGTCCTCTTTTGGAGTTGTTTTTGGGATGGCACCAGTCCTCTTTTGGAGTTGTTGTTTGGGGTGGCACCAGTCCTCTTTTGGAGTTGTTGTTTGGGGTGGCACCAGTCCTCTTTTGGAGTTGTTTTTGGGATGGCACCAGTCCTCTTTTGGAGTTGTTGTTTGGGCTGCCACCGGTCCTCATTTGGAGTTGTTGTTTGCTGTGCCACCGGTCCTTTATTGGAGTTGTTTGGGGTGGCACCAGTCCTCTTTTGGGGTTGTTATTTGGGGTGGCACTGGTCCTCTTTTGGAGTTGTTATTTGGGGTGGCACCAGTCCTCTTCTGGAGTTGTTGTTTGGGGTGGCACCAGTCCTCTTTTGGAGTTGTTTTTTGGGGTGAAACCAGTCCTATTTTAGGGTTGTTGTTTGGGGTAGCACCAGTCCCTTTTGGAGTTGTTATTTGGGGTGGCACCGGTCCTCTTCTGGAGTTGTTGTTTGGGGTGGCACCAGTCCTCTTTTGGAGTTGTTGTTTGGGGTGGCACCAGTCCTCTTTTGGAGTTGTTTTTGGGATGGCACCAGTCCTCTTTTGGAGTTGTTGTTTGGGCTGCCACCGGTCCTCATTTGGAGTTGTTGTTTGCTGTGCCACCGGTCCTTTATTGGAGTTGTTTGGGGTGGCACCAGTCCTCTTTTGGGGTTGTTATTTGGGGTGGCACTGGTCCTCTTTTGGAGTTGTTATTTGGGGTGGCACCGGTCCTCTTCTGGAGTTGTTGTTTGGGGTGGCACCAGTCCTCTTTTGGAGTTGTTTTTTGGGGTGAAACCAGTCCTATTTTAGGGTTGTTGTTTGGGGTAGCACCAGTCCCTTTTGGAGTTGTTATTTGGGGTGGCACCGGTCCTCTTCTGGAGTTGTTGTTTGGGGTGGCACCAGTCCTCTTTTGGAGTTGTTTTTGGGATGGCACCAGTCCTCTTTTGGAGTTGTTGTTTGGGCTGCCACCGGTCCTCATTTGGAGTTGTTGTTTGCTGTGCCACCGGTCCTTTATTGGAGTTGTTTGGGGTGGCACCAGTCCTCTTTTGGAGTTGTTTTTGGGGTGCCACCTGTCCTCTTTTGGAGTTGTTTTTGGGGTGCCACCTGTCCTCTTTTGGAGTTGTTTTTGGGGTGGCACAAGTCCTCTTTTGGAGTTGTTTTTTGGGCTGCCACCGGTCCTCATTTGGAGTTGTTGTTTGCTGTGCCACCGGTCCTTTATTGGAGTTGTTTGGGGTGGCACCAGTCCTCTTTTGGGGTTGTTATTTGGGGTGGCACTGGTCCTCTTTTGGAGTTGTTATTTGGGGTGGCACCGGTCCTCTTCTGGAGTTGTTGTTTGGGGTGGCACCAGTCCTCTTTTGGAGTTGTTATTTGGGGTGGCACCAGTCCTCTTTTGGAGTTGTTTTTTGGGGTGACACCAGTCCTCTTTTAGGGTTGTTTTTTGGGCTGCCACCGGTCCTCATTTGGAGTTGTTGTTTGCTGTGCCACCGGTCCTTTATTGGAGTTGTTTGGGGTGGCACCTGTCCTCTTTTGGAACTGTTTTCTGGGGTGCCACCTGTCCTCTTTTGGTGCTGTTTTTGGGGTGCCACCTGTCCTCTTTTGGAGTTGTTGTTTGGGGTGCCACCGTTCCTCTTCTGGAGTTGTTGTTTGGGGTGCCAACGGTCCTTTGTTGGAGTTGTTGTTTAGGATGGCACCGGTCCTCTTTTGGAGTTGTTGTTTGGGGTGGCCCCAGTTTTCAGCCTTCTTTGGCTGAAAACTTTGTAAAACTTCAACATCCGTAGTTCCATAGCACTCAGGGATCACAACTTGAGTGGTGCCAAACTGCATTCATTCTACTGAGGCTCAACTAGAGTAGACACAATGAAGAGTGGGTTGACACATAGGTAAACCCCACTAATGGGTCTATGTATCCAAACTAGGAAGATTGCGAGCACTCGCTTCCAAAGTCTCCCAAAGTGACTGAATCTCTCTCTCTCTATTTTCTCCATTTGCCTGCTTAGATTGGTGTGTCTGCAAACATCCCCTCCTGCACCTCCTTCTGGTTTCCTGGCCCCGCACTTCAGTGGGTCGAAAGCGGGACCCCCAAACGTGCCGATCGGTGTCGGATTGGGTCCCCCTGCGAGGGTTGCGGCAGGGTTGCCAGGAGGGGACAAAGCAGGAGGATGGAAGGTGAGTTTGGGCTTCATGCGAGACACAGAGTAGACAAAAGGTGCTTCGTAATAGCCTCATCATGTCATAAATACTTTGGAAGCATCAAAAGGGTTATTTTATTTTGTTCACAATCATAGTATCAAGAATCATAGTTAGAAGAGACCACAAGGGCCATCTAGACCAACCCCCTACCATGCAGGAAAAGCACAATCAAAGTATCCCTGACAGATGGTCATCTTGCCTCATAATCCAGAGATCAATCACAGCTATAAAATATTAATGCAATGTGGTGAAGAACCCATGCCATGTAATGTATTGTTGCAGCCTACTCTATCATGGAGTTTCCTTGCTGCAAATAATAATAATAATAATAATAATAATAATAATAATAGAATAATAGAATCAAAGAGTTGGAAGAGACCTCATGGGCCATCCAGTCCAACCCCATTCTGCCAAGAAGCAGGAATATTGCATTCAAATCACTCCTGACAGATGGCCATCCAGCCTCTGCTTAAAAGCTTCCAAAGAAGGAGCCTCCACCACACTCTGGGGCAGAGATATCCACTGCTGAACGGCTCTCACAGTCAGGAAGTTTTTCCTCATGTTCAGATGGAATCTCCTCTCTTATAGTTTGAAGCCATTGCTCCATTGCGTCCTAGTCTCCAAGGAAGCAGAAAACAAGCTTTCTCCCTCCTCCTCCCTGTGGCTTCCTCTCACATACTTATACATGGCTATCATATCTCCTCTCAGCCTTCTCTTCTTCAGGCTAAACATGCCCAGCTCCTTAAGCCGCTCCTCATAGGGCTTGTTCTCCAGACCCTTGATCATTTTAGTCGCCCTCCTCTGGACACATTCCAGCTTGTTGATATCTCTCTTGAATTGTGGTGCCCAGAATTGGATACAGTATTCCAGGTGTGGTCTAACCAAAGCGGAATAGAGCATGGGGAGCATGACTTCCCTAGATCTAGACACTAGGCTCCTCTTGATGCAGGCTTTTTTTGCCACCACATCACCTTGTTGGCTCATGTTTAACTTGTTGTCCACGAGGACTCCAAGGTCTTTTTCACACGTACTGCTCTCAAGCCAGGCCTCGTCTCCCATTCTGTATCTTTGCATTTCATTTTATCTGCCTAAGTGGAGTATCTTGCATTTGTCCCTGTTGAACTTCATTTTGTTAGTTTTGGCCATTCATCTCTCTAATCTGTCAAGATCGTTTTGAGTCCTGCTCCTGTCCTCTGGAGTCTTGGCTATCCCTCCCAATTTGGTGTCGTCTGCAAACTTGATGATCCTGCCTTCTAACCCTTCATCTAAGTCAATAATAATAATAATAAGTCAATAATAATAATAATAATAATTATTATTATTATTATTATTATTATTATTATTTTAGGACCCGACAAGTCCAATCATGGAGCTGTCAGTCCTGCCAAGTGATCTCTCGGCATCCTGACACCTTCATTTGTAGCGGATTTTAGAAACCTGCAAGCTGGACGGGGGACATCCGCAGGAAGTTTATTTTTAATTGACTCTCCTAGATGCGCTGGCCCTCATAAACACAGGTGCAGATATCTGAATGTGCACCCAAGTAGATTTATTATTATCCCTCCTCACCTTCCTGTAAATTCAAGCTCTGTTCAATTTCATAAACATCAGAACCAAGGAATGCTTGCAGAGAGTTCTCATTGTAATTGCTTTCCAATTGTGCTTCCATTTAGCCACCTCCATTTGTTTACATTCCTGATCAGCTGTTTCAGGATTTTAAAACGTAGACATGCACTGGAGCACTCCACAACAGGGCATAGGAAGGAAGTCACATGGTTTTCTTGAGTGCAGGGATATACAGTCATGCAAGTATGTGCATCCTTTGGGCGAAATTAGATTTTAAGTGCAACAATTCAACATCTTTCTCAGCTGTCAATGCAAATCACCGCACATTTTCACTGAAAGTCATTTAGCTACCCCCTCTTTTATCCCAGTTTCTTCTGATATTTTGGACCTGTGTAGAAGGCCGTAAGACTCCGGGAGACCAGGGTTTTGAATCTTTATCCAGCCATGAAAACTGATGGGTTGGCCTTGGGCAAGTCACACTGTCTCAGCCTCAGAGGAAGGCAAAGGCATTGTGAAAGGGACCTTGGAGTCTTGGCTGAACATGAGCCAACAGTGTGATGTGGTGGCAAAAAATGCAGGGTGTTCCATAGCCGAGGGGCCACCACTGAGAAGGCCCTGCCTCTCGTCCCCACCAAATATACTTGTGACAAAGGCGGGACCAAGAGCAGGGCCTCCCCAGGCGATCTTAAAGTTCTCGATGGTTCATAAGGGGAGATACATTCAGACAGGTAAATTGGGCAGTGTAGATCCAGCCTAGGCAGGGTGTTCCATAGCCGAGGGGCCACCACTGAGAAGGCCCTGTCTCTTGTCCCCGCCAAACGTACTTGTGACGAAGGCGGGACCGAGAGCAGGGCCTCCCCAGACGATCTTAAAGTTCTCGATGGTTCGTATGGGGAGATACGTTCAGACAGGTAAATTGGGCAGTGTAGATCCAGCCTAGGCAGGGTGTTCCATAGCTGAGGGGCCACCACTGAGAAGGCCCTGTCTCTCGTCCCCGCCAAACGAACTTGTGACGAAGGCGGGACTGAGAAGGGGAGATATGTTCAGACAGGTAAATTGGGCCGTGTAGATCCAGCCTAGGCAGGGCGTTCCATAGCCGAGGGGCCACCACTGAGAAGGCCCTGTCTCTCGTCCCCGCCAAACATATTTGTGACGAAGACGGGACCAAGAGCAGGGCCTCCCCAGACGATCTTAAAGTTCTCGATGGTTCGTAAGGGGAGAAACGTTCAGACAGGTAAATTGGGCAGTGTAGACCCAGCCTAGGCAAGGCGTTCCATAGCCGAGGGGCCACCAATAAGAAGGCCGTGTCTCTTGTCCCCGCCAAACGTACTTGTGACGAAGGCGGGACCGAGAGCAGGGCCTCCCTAGACGATCTTAAAGTTCTCGATGGTTCATAAGGGGAGATACGTTCAGACAGATAAATTGGGCCGTGTAGATCCAGCCTAGGCAGGGTGTTCCATAGCCAAGGGGCCACCACTGAGAAGGCCCTGTCTCTCGTCCCCACCAAATATACTTGTGACGAAGGCGGGACCGAGAGCAGGGCCTCCCCAGGCGATCTTAAAGTTCTCGATGGTTCATAAGGGGAGATACATTCAGACAGGTAAATTGGGCAGTGTAGATCCAGCCTAGGCAGGGTGTTCCATAGCCGAGGGGCCACCACTGAGAAGGCCCTGTCTCTTGTCCCCGCCAAACGTACTTGTGACGAAGGCGGGACCGAGAGCAGGGCCTCCCTAGATGATCTTAAAGTTCTCGATGGTTCATAAGGGGAGATACGTTCAGACAGGTACATTGGGCAGTGTAGATCCAGCCTAGGCAGGGTGTTCCATAGCCAAGGGGCCACCACTAAGAAGGCCCTGTCTCTTGTCCCCGCCAAATGTACTTGTGACGAAGGCGGGACCGAGAGCAGGACCTCCCCAGACGATCTTAAAGTTCTCGATGGTTCGTAAGGGGAGATACGTTCAGACAGGTAAATTGGGCAGTGCAGATCCAGCCTAGGCAGGGTGTTCCACAGCCGAGGGGCCACCACTGAGAAGGCCCTGTCTCTCATCCCCGCGAAACGAACTTGTGACGAAGGCGGGACCGAGAGCAGGGCCTCCCCAGATGATCTTAAAGTTCTCGATGGTTCGTAAGGGGAGATACGTTCAGACAGGTAAATTGGGCAGTGTAGATCCAGCCTAGGCAGGGTGTTCCATAGTCGAGGGGCCACCACTGAGAAGGCCCTGTCTCTCGTCCCCGCCAAACAAACTTGTGACGAAGGCGGGACTGAGAAGGGGAGATATGTTCAGACAGGTAAATTGGGCAGCGCAGATCCAGCCTAGGCAGGGTGTTCCATAGCCGAGGGGCCACCACAGAGAAGTCCTTGTCTCTCGTCCCCGCCAAATGTACTTGTGACGAAGGCGGGACTGAGAGCAGGGCCTCCCCAGACGATCTTAAAGTTCTCGATCGTTCGTAAGGGGAGATTTATCTGTCTGCAGATAAATTGGGCCGTGTAGATCCAGCCTAGGCAGGGTGATCCATAGCCGAGGGGCCACCACTGAGAAGGCCCTGTCTCTCGTTCAGACAGGTAAATTGGGCCATGTAGATCCAGCCTAGGACACATTGGAGCCATGGATTCAGTTAGCAGGAAAATAATTCCATCTACACAAGATCAGAGCAATGTTCAGTAGTGGAACATGGAGTCCCCTTCTCTGGATGGCCATCTGTCGGGAGTGCTTTGATGGTGCCTTCCCACCGTTTCATAGCAGTGAGCCGTAGCAGTTCAAGCGGTGTCAAACTGCATTCAGACTGCAATATAGTCGCACCCGTAGCTTTTAATAAGCCGCAAAATTGGCACTGTATATAGGCATACGTGGGAAATGCATAAAAGCTCTTTGGTCCCCAGCTTGTGTTTATTGAAGGAAACTAAACTAGCAATTAGAGGGGAAAAATGGTTGTTATATGGTGTTGCTTCTGGAAATCCACTTTGAGATACGGCAGAAAGGCAAGCTTAACTTCGTTTACATTCCCCCTCAAGCTGGCTGTTTATGGCTGCAGATGCGCCGGGAGCCATAAGGGAGGCATAAAGGAGGAAGGGAGATAACGACGCAACCTTTTTGGAGGAAAGAAGAAGGATTGCTATCGATGTGCATCGCAGGCATCGGAATTCATCATTATTTTGTTTCCTCAAAGGAAACAACACATCGTTTTAGCAATTTCCTTTTTAATCAATCCATCACTTCATTTATCTCCAGGCTTTTCCCCAACAGGAGGGTTTGGGCTTTCGAAAAAAAATATATGAGTAAAACTGCATATCGCTCTGACGAAAAAACTCTCAAAACTTAAGATGAAAGAATATTAAACTGCCTATGGAACTGTCACCTATAGAAATAATGGTGATTGACGCCACTTTAATTGCCACGGTTCAGTGCTATGCTATCCTGGGAGTTGTCGTTTTGCAAAGTCTATAGCCAAAGGAAGCTGGTACTTTACAAAACTACATATCCCGAGATTCTATAGCATTGAGCCAAGGGCAAAGGTGTGTCGGGCTGGATTAATTTTGCAGTATAGATTTATTTATTTATTTATCATGTCAGGGCAACCAGTCGATTATATTACATGTGACCATGGCTCAATGTTATGGAATCCTGGGATAAGTAGTTTTGCAAGGTCTTGAGCCAAAGAAAGTGGGGACCTTGCTAAACTACATATCTCAGGATTCTATAGCATTGAGTCAGTTAAAGGAGTGTCAGGCATGGTATACATATGGCCATGGCTCAATGCTATGGAATCCTGGGAGTTGTCATTTTGCAAGGTCTTGAATCAAAGAAACCAAAAACCTTGCAAAACTACATATCCCAGGATTCTATAGCATTGAGCCAAAGGCAATTAAAGGTGTTTCAGACTGTACTAATTCTGCAGTATAGATGGGCCCATGGCTTAATGCTACGGAATCCTCTGAGTTGAAGTTTTGCAAGATCTAAAGGAAGCTGGTACTTTAGCAAACTACATATCCCAGGATTCTATAGCATTGAGCCAAAGGCAGTTAAAGGAGTGTCGGGCTGGATCAATTCTGTAGTACAGATGTGGTCATGGTTCAATGCTATGGAATCCTGGGATAAGTAGTTTTGCAAGGTCTTGAGCCAAAGAAAGTGGGGACCTTGCTAAACTACATATCTCAGGATTCTATAGCATTGAGTCAGTTAAAGGAGTGTCAGGCATGGTATACATATGGCCATGGCTCAATGCTATGGAATCCTGGGAGTTGTCATTTTGCAAGGTCTTGAATCAAAGAAACCAAAAACCTTGCAAAACTACATATCCCAGGATTCTATAGCATTGAGCCAAAGGCAATTAAAGGTGTTTCAGACTGTACTAATTCTGCAGTATAGATGGGCCCATGGCTTAATGCTACGGAATCCTCTGAGTTGAAGTTTTGCAAGATCTAAAAGAAGCTGGTACTTTAACAAACTACATATCCCAGGATTCTATAGCATTGAGCCAAAGGCAGTTAAAGGAGTGTCGGGCTGGATCAATTCTGCAGTATAGATGTGGCCATGGCTCAATGCTATGGAATCCTGGGATAAGTAGTTTTGCAAGGTCTTGAGCCAAAGAAAGCGAAGACCTTGCCAAACTACATATCTCAGGATTCTATAGCATTGAGTCAGTTAAAGGAGTGTCAGGATGGATTCATTCTGCAGTATAGATGTGGCCATGGCTCAGTGCTATGTAATCCTAGGAGTTGTCGTTTTGCAAGGTCTTGAGCCAAAGAAAGCAAAGACCTTGCCAAACTACATTTCCCAGGATTCTATAGCATTGAGCCAAAGGCAGTTGAAGGTGTATCAGGCTACATTAATTCTGCAGTGTAGATGTGCCCATGGCTCAATGCTATGGAATCCTGGGAGTTGTAGTTTGGTAAAATACCAGCTTCCTTTGGCTATAGACCTTGCAAAACTACAAGGAAGCTGGTACTTTACCAACCACATATCCCAGGATTCTATAGCATTGAGCCAGGCTGCATTAATTCTGCAGTGTAGATGTGCCATGGCTATGAAACCCTCGGAGTTGAAGTTTTGCAAGATCTAAAGGAAGCTGGTATTTTAACAAACTACCTATCCCAGCATTCTATACTATGGAGTGAGTATAGGTCTGTAGTAAGGTCTGTAGCCAAAGGAAGCTGGTACTTTGCTAAACTACATATCCCAGGATTCTATATCATTGAGTGATGATAGTTAAAATAGTGTCAGGTTACATCCATTCTACAATGTAGAGGAACCCATGGCTCAATGCTATGGAATCCAGGGAGTTGTAATTTTGCAAGGTCTATAGCCAAAGGAAGCTGGTACTTTACCAAACTAGATATCCCAGGATTCTATCACATTGTTCCATAACATTGTGCCATTACAGTTAAAGTTGTGTCAAGCTACATTGAAGTGTAGGTGGGTCCTTGCTATGGAATATTGGGAGTTGTAGTTTCACAAGGTCTTTTTTTGTCAGAGAAGTGCAAACTACAACTCCCGGGAGTCCATAGCATTGAGCCAAGGCAGTCAACGTCGTACCAAACTTCATTTACACTCAGTACTAAAATCTGAATTTTTGTGTGTGCCTGCCTGGTGTGAAAGTGTTATTTCCTGTTTAATTGTGCGGTTCTTACTTTGAAAGTAGTTGTTCCACTCCAGAAGCTTTGTTTTTGCGGCTGCCACAAACTATGTGGAATTGGTTGAGACACGATGAGATAGCCCTTGAAAAACTATAGCAAAATGTGCTGCAGGATATCCCTCCCACAAAAAACAAAGTTTTGGTAGTTTAATAAACTTTCCCCATGTGTTTATGATAGAACCAATTAGGAAATGGCATTGATAATCCAGGAACAATTGTATAATCCAGTGTTTCGCAACCTGGGGGTCGGGACCCCTGAGGGCGTCATGAGGGGGGTGTCAAAAGGGTCGCCAACATGTTGGCCATGTGGATTCTGTGTGGGAAGTTTGATCCAATTCTATTGTTGGTCCAGTTCAGAATGCTCTTTGGTTATAAGTGAACTATAAATCCCAGCAACTACAACTCTCAAATGTCAAGGTCTAGTTTCCCCAGACTCCACCAGTGTTCACATTTGGGCATATTGAGTATTCGTGCCACGTTTGGTCCAGATCCATCATTGCGTGAATCCACAGTGCTCCTCTGGATATAGGTGAACTACAACTCCCAATCTCAAGGTCAATGCCCACCAAACCCTTCCAGTGTTTTCCATTGGTCATGGGAGCCAAGTTTGGTTCAAATCCATCGCTGGTGGAGTTCAGGATGCTCTTTGATTAGAAGTGAACTATAAATCCCAGCAACTACAACTCTCAAATGTCAAGGTCTAGTTTCCCCAGAATCCACAGTGTTCACATTTGGGCATATTGAGTATTCGTGCCAAGTTTGGTCCAGATCCATCATTGCGTGAATCCACAGTGCTCCTCTGTATATAGGGGAACTACAACTCTCAAGGTCAATGCCCACCAAACCCTTCCAGTGTTTTCTGTTGGTCGTGGGAGCTCAGTGTGCCAAGTTCGGTTCAAATTCATTGCTGGTGGAGTTCAGAACGCTCTTTGATTATAAGTGAACTATAAATCCCAGCAACTACAACTCTCAAATGTCAAGGTCTAGTTTCCCCAGACTCCACCAGTGTTCACATTTGCGCATATTGAGTATTCGTGTCAAGTTTGGTCCAGATCCATCATTGCATGAATCCACAGTGCTTCTCTGGATATAGGGGAACTACAACTCCCAATCTCAAGGTCAATGCCCACCAAACCCTTCCAGTGTTTTCTGTTGGTCGTGGGAGCTCTGTGTGCCAAGTTCGGTTCAAATTCATTGCTGGTGGAGTTCAGAACGCTCTTTGATTATAAGTGAACTATAAATCCCAGCAACTACAACTCTCAAATGTCAAGGTCTAGTTTCCCCAGACTCCACCAGTGTTCACATTTGGGCATATTGAGTATTCGTGCCAAGTTTGGTCCAAATCCATCAATGCATGAGTCCACACTGCTCTCTGGATATAGGTGAACTACAACTCCCAAACTCAAGGTCAATGCCCACCAAACCCTTCCAGTGTTTTCTCTTGGTCGTGGGAGCTCTGTGTGCCAAGTTCGGTTCAAATTCATTGCTCGTGGAGTTCAGAACGCTCTTTGATTATAAGTGAACTATAAATCCCAGCAACTACAACTCCCACAATTACAAACCCAATCCTCCCCCAACCCCACTAGCATTCACATTTGGGCGTATTGGGTCCAGATCCATCATTGCGTGAATCCACAGTGCTTCTCCGGATATAGGTGAACTACAACTCCCAATCTCAAGGTCAATGCCCACCAAACCCTTCCAGTGTTTTCTGTTGGTCGTGGGAGCTCTGTGTGCCAAGTTCGGTTCAAATTCATTGCTGGTGGAGTTCAGAACGCTCTTTGATTATAAGTGAACTATAAATCCCAGCAACTACAACTCCCAAATTACAAACCCAATCCTCCCCCTTTCTTGGAATCTTGGATGCCTTTCTTGGAATCTCCGAATTTAAAGCAACCCTTTCTCTTCCTTCCAGGTCAAATCTCCGGGCTCCACACCTTTCTTCGGTTCTTCTTCCGCCATGGTGCTGCCCATCCCCAGCGGATCCTTGTTCACGACTCTTGTGCGAAAGTGGGTCGGGGTCTCCATGCCGGACGAGGGGAGGGATCACGTCCAACTCGCACGATTCCCGCTGGCACCACCGTTTCTACTGGACTCACTCGCGGGCCTCCCTCTCTTCCTCTCTTTTTCTTTTCTACAGAGCTCTTCTTTCTGTTTTTCTAAACCAAGTCTGCAATTTTTTCTAATAAAGGGAGTTGGAAACAAGTGTTGGATGTTGTGACCCCCCAATATCATAATTTACTAATTGTATTGCATTTCCAACAGAACAAAACAAACAAACAGACAAAACACAAAGTTTGCAAGCTTGGTAGTTGATTAAATGTCCTTTGACCAGTATCTGGTCCCTTGGAGTGCTTCTGGAGTTGCCGCAAGGAGGTCCTCCATTGTGCATGTGGCAGGGCTCAGGTTGCATTGCAGCAGGTGGTCAGTGGTTTGCTCCTCTCTGCACTCGCATGTCGTGGATTCCACTTTGTAGTCCCATTTCATAAGATTAACTCTGCATCTCGTGGTGCCAGAGCGCAGTCTGTTCAGCGCCTTCCAAGTCGCCCAGTCCTCTGTGTGCCCAGGGGGGAGTCTCTCATCTGGTATCACCCATGGATTGAGGTGCTGGGTTTTAGCCTGCCACTTTTGGACTTGCTGAGGTGTTCCAGCGAGTGTCTCTGTAGATCTAAGAAAACTATTTCCTGATTTAAGTCATTGACGTGCTGGCTGATACCCAAACGGGGTGAGCTGGAGATGTCTCTGCCTTGGTCCTTTCACTATTGGCTGCCACTTCCCCGCGGATGTCAGGTGGTGCAATACTGGCTAAGCAGTGTAATTTCTCCAGTGGTGTAGGCCACAGGCACCCCGTAATAATGGGGCATGTCTCATTAAGAGCCACATCCACTGTTTTAGCGTGGTGAGATGTGTTCCACACTGGGCATGCATACTCAGCAGCAGAGTAGCACAGCGCAAGGGCAGATGTCTTCACTGTGTCTGGTTGTGATCCCCAGGTTGTGCCAGTCAGCTTTCGTATGATATTGTTTCTAGCACCCACTTTTTGCTTGATGTTCAGGCAGTGTCTCGTTTGGTATCAGCCATTGATTGAGGTTCTAAATATAATAATAATAATAATTCTCAATAATAATAATAATAATAATAATAATAATAATAATAATAATATCATAGAATCATAGAATTGGAAGAGACCTCATGGGCCATCCAGTCCAACCCCATTCTGCCAAGAAGCAAGAATATTGCATTCAAATCACCCCTGACAGATGGCCATCCAGCCTCTGTTTAAAAGCTTCCAAAGAAGGAGCCCCCACCACACTCCGGTGTGAATAATAATAATTAATAATAATAATAATAATAATAATAATAATAATTCTCAAAGCACAGGAGACAAAGAGTCAGTACAACAAAAGTGCACTCCAAACCAGAGCTGACAGCTGGCACAACAAAGCCTTGCATGCAATTCCTTGAGAAAATTGAAGGAAAAGTTGACAAGGAGAAGACCTGGTGATGGCTCATGAATGGCAGCCTGAAGAAGAAGACAGAATACGGCCTGGTTCTTGCAGTCCAGGAGCAAGCCATCAGGACAAAGCCCATTCAAGCCAGGATGGAAAAATCAGTGAATGACCCAAAATGCAGACTGTGCAAGGAAGCTGACGAAACCATGGATCATATCCTCAACTGTTGCAAGAAAATCGCGCAGACGGACTACAAACAGAGGCACAACTCTGTGGCCCAGATGATTCACTGGAACTTATGTCACAAGGACCACTTACCAGGAGTCAAGAATTGGTGGGATCATAAACCCGCAAAGGGAGTGGAAACTGAACATGCAAAAATCCTGTGGGATTTTCGAATCCAGACTGACAAAGTTTTGGAACACAACACGCCAGACATCCCGATTGTGGAAAAGAAAAAAGTCTGGATGATTGATGTTGCCATACCGGTTGACAGTCGCATTGAGAAAAACTCAGCTGAAATCAAGACCTCAAAATTGAACTACAAAGGCTCTGGCATCAACCAGTCCAGGTGGTCCCAGTGGTGAAAACTAACAAAATGAAGTTCAGCAGTGACAAAGGCAAGATACTCCACTTATGCAAAAAAAACAAAATGCAAAGAGACAGAATGGGGGACAATGAGGCCTGGCTCGAGAGCAGTACGTGTGAAAAAGATCTTGGAGTCCTCGTGGGGAAGAAGGGGAACATGAGTCAGGAATGTGATGTGGCGGCAAAAACAGCCAATGGGATTTTGGCCTGCATCAATAGGAGCATAGTGTCTAGATCTAGGGAAGTCATGCTCCCCATGCTCTATTCCGCTTTGGTTAGACCACTTTACCTGGAATATTGTGTCCAATTCTGGGCACCACAATTCAAGAGAGACATTGACAAACTGGAATGTGTCCAGAGGAGGGTGATTAAAATGATCAAGGGTCTGGAGAACAAGCCCTATGAGGAGCGGCTTAAGGAGCTGGGCATGTTTAGCCTGAAGAAGAGAAGGCTGAGAGGAGATATGATATTAGTCATGTCTAAATATGTGAGAGGAAGCCACAGGGAGGAGGGAGCAAGCTTGTTTTCTGCTTCCTTGGAGACTGGGACGCAACGGAACAATGGCTTCAAAGTACAAGAGAGGAGATTCCATCTGAACATGAGGAAGAACTTCCTGACTGTGAGAGCCGTTCAGCAGTGGAACTCTCTGCCCCGGAGTGTGGTGGAGGCTCCTTCTTTGGAAGTTTTAAAACAGAGGATGGATGGCCATCTGTCAGGGGTGCTTTGAATGCAATATTCCTGCTTCTTGGTTGGACTGGATGGCCCATGAGGTCTCTTCCAACTCTTTGATTCCATGATTCTATGATTTTAATGGGCACACTGGGTGCCGTGCCAAAAGATCTCAGCCGGCATTTGGAAACAATAAACATCAACAAAATCACGGTCTGTCAACTGCAAAAGGCCACCTGACTTGGATCTGTGCGCATCATTTGACGCTTGGGAAGGGTTCGACTTGTGATTTTGTGATACAAAATCCAGCATAAATATCTCATTTCCTGTGACATACTGTGCTTTTATGTCCATAATAATAATAATAATAATAATAATAATCAACTTTATTTATACCTCGCCATCATCTCCCCCAACTCAGGGTGGCTTACATGAGGCCAAGCCCAACCAACAAATTACAGCAAAATAAAACCAGAAACGCATGCAACAAACAATAACATCATAATTACATAAAACATATGAATACATTAACGATGTAAGATTACAATAAACACAGTCACAGTGACAGTGGGTGGCTACATGTGTGAGAAAATGATTAAAAAACTGATTAAAAACTAATTAAAAACACGGGTGAGATAAAAGGAGAAGCAGGTTATTTGCGGAGGGGGGCTCATTATCTTGGCTGAAGCGCGTGTGTGATATCTGTGTTCGTTCCAGGTTTCAATCCAAGCTTTAAAGGAGCAAACCCAAGGTGGGAAAGCTCTTTGGGAGACAAGAAATGACAGGGCCCAAATATTTTTGCTGGGAAGCTGCACAGGAGCATTATCTATCTATCTATCTATCTATCTATCTATCTATCTATCTATCCATCCATCCATCCATCCATCCATCTATCTATCTATCCATCTATCCATCTATCCATCTATCTATAGTATCTATCTATCTATCTATCTATCTATCTATCTATCTATCTATAATCTCTTAGGCTTGTTAGATTAAAAAAAAAAGGTTCAAAACTCGTTTCGGATGTAGGTGGTGCTGGTGGTTCGATTCTAAAGTCAATTCCGATTTTCACAGAAAAAAAGGTTCAAAACTTTTCGAAACGTCTGAGACTTCTGAATCCTTTTGTTAATGGTTTGAAAGTGTTATTTCCTGTTTCATTGGGTGGTCTTTACTTTGAAAGTAGTTGTTTTATTTCAGAAGCGGGGAAAAGCAAGCAGAGGAAATTCCTTCCTTTTCTGTATTAAATCTGGCTTCTCTGGCTTGAGCCAAGGCCAGGGACCAGAAGTGGGGAAAAGCAAATGGAGGAAATTAATTCCTTCTCTGGTTTAAAACTGGCTTCTCTGGCTTTAAAACTGGCTTCTCTGGCTTGAGCTGAGGCCAGGAAATTCCTTCCTTTTCTGGTTTAAAACTGGGTTATCTGGCTTTAAAACTGGCTTCTCTAGCTTGAGACGAGGACAGGAAATTCCTTCCTTCTCTGGTTTAAAACCGGCTTCTCTGGCTCCAGCCGAGGCCAGGGACCAGAAGTGGGGAAAAGCAAGCAGAGGAAATTCCTTCCTTCTCTGGTTTAAAACTGGCTTCTCTGGCTTTAAATCTGGCTTCTCTGGCTTGAGCCGAGGCCAGGAAATTCCTTCCTTCTCTGGTTTAAAACTGGCTTCTCTGGCTTTAAAACTGGCTTCTTTGGTTTTAAAACTGGCTTCTCTGGCTTTAAAACCGGCTTCTCTGGCTTGAGCCGAGGCCAGGAAATTCCTTCCTTCTCTGGTTTAAAACCGGCTTCTCTGGCTTGAACTAAGGCCAGTGACCAGAACCGGGGAAAAGCAAATGAAGGAAATTAATTCCTTCTCTGGTTTAAAACTGGTTTCTCTGGCTTTAAAACTGGCTTCTCTGGCTTGAGCCGAGGCCAGGAAATTCCTTCCTTCTCTGGTTTAAAACTGGCTTCTCTGGCTTGAGCCAAGGCCAGGGACCAGAAGCAGGGAAAAGCAAATGGAGGATATTCCTTCCTTCTCTGGTTTAAAACAGGCTTCCCTGGCTTGAACCAAGGCCAGTGACCAGAACCGGGGAAAAGCAAATGAAGGAAATTAATTCCTTCTCTGGTTTAAAACTGGTTTCTCTGGCTTTAAAACTGGCTTCTCTGGCTTGAGCGAAGGTCAGGGACCAGAAGCAGGGAAAAGCAAACGGAGGATATTCCTTCCTTCTCTGGTTTAAAACAGGCTCCGCTGGCTTGAACCAAGGCCAGGGACCAGAAGCGGGGAAAAGCAAATGAAGGAAATTAATTCCTTCTCTGGTTTAAAACTGGTTTCTCTGGCTTTAAAACTGGCTTCTCTGGCTTGAGCGAAGGTCAGGGACCAGAAGCAGGGAAAAGCAAACGGAGGATATTCCTTCCTTCTCTGGTTTAAAACAGGCTCCTCTGGCTTGAACCAAGGCCAGGGACCAGAAGCGGGGAAAAGCAAATGAAGGAAATTAATTCCTTCTCTGGTTTAAAACTGGTTTCTCTGGCTTTAAAACTGGCTTCTCTGGCTTGAGCGAAGGTCAGGGACCAGAAGCAGGGAAAAGCAAACGGAGGATATTCCTTCCTTCTCTGGTTTAAAACAGGCTCCTCTGGCTTGAACCAAGGCCAGGGACCAGAAGCGGGGAAAAGCAAATGAAGGAAATTAATTCCTTCTCTGGTTTAAAACTGGTTTCTCTGGCTTTAAAACTGACTTCTCTGGCTTGAGCCGAGGCCAGGAAATTCCTTCTTTCTCTGGTTTAAAACACTTCTCTAGCTTGAGCTGAGGCCAGGGACCAGAAGCAGGGAAAAGCAAATGGAGGGAATTCCTTCCTTTTCTGGTTTAAAATGGACTTCTCTGGCTTCAAAACTGGCTTCTCTGGCTTGAGCCGAGGCCAGGAAATTCCTTCCTTCTCTGGTTTAAAACACTTCTCTAGCTTGAGCTGAGGCCAGGGACCAGAAGCAGGGAAAAGCAAATGGAGGGAATTCCTTCCTTCTCTGGCTTAAAATGGACTTCTCTGGCTTCAAAACTGGCTTCTCTGGCTTGAGCCAAGGCTAGGAAATTCCTTCCTTCTCTGGTTTAAAACTGGCTTCTCTGGCTCGAGCTGAAGCCAGGGACCAGAAGTGGGGAAAGCAAGTGGAGGAAATTAATTCCTTCTCTGGTTTAAAACTGGCTTCTCTGGTTTGAGCCAAGGCCAGGAAATTCCTTCTTTCTCTGGTTTAAAACTGGCTTCTCTGGCTTGAGGCAAGGCCAGGGACCAGAAGTGGGGAAAAGCTGGATCATTTCTGACTCACTTCATGAGTTGTAACAGAAATGGCTGAAAAAGCTTCGGAAGAGCAAAGGGCCTTCCGGTTTTCTTTAAAAATCCGAAATCACTTTAAAAAGGTAATTTTTCAGACTTTATTCCAAATTATGAAGATTCCAACAGTACCTAACCATACCTACTATCTATCTATCTATCTATCTATCTATCTATCTGTCTATCTCCCAGTGTCTTTGCTGGAAAATGAGCATGACTATGTGTGTGTGCGTGTGTGTGTGTGCGTGTGTGCGCGCGCATACATGCTATGGTATCCTGGGATTTGTAGTTTTGCAATGCACCAGTTATAACTCCCAGGACCCCATGGCATTGAGCCCTTGCAGTCAGGCCCCTTCTACACTGCCATATAATCCAGATTATCAAAGCAGACAGTCCACCTTTTCTGCTATGAACTGGATTATATGAGTCTACACTGCCATAAAATCCAGTTCAGAGCAGATAATTTGGATGTTATATGGCAGCGTGGAAGTGATGCCAAACTGCATTAATTCCACCATGTTAGATGCACCCGCAGAAGCCGTACACTGCTTGCAGTCTAAAATACCCAAATCTCTTTAGGATTAAGACGCACATTTACTTTCCCCCTTTTTTTGCCTCCAGGCGAACAGCTGCCCAGAGAAGATTGGACCTGCCATACCAAATGCAGGGAAAATCCAACTCTGATTTTCCTCAGGAGGCGAGGAAAGTTCTTTCTCTTCGACTCAACCCGTTCTGGTTTGGGCAAGGATCCAGTTGGACTCCTTGTGGCCCTCCCCAGCGTGGCTTGCCTGACTCAGACTGATCCCTCGCCTTTCCCCAACACCTGTCATTGAAATTCAGGTCACTCTTTGGCGGGTGGTGGAGAGACGGGCGTCTGGTCTGGTCTGGTCTGCTTTGCCAGCGTTTGACCTGGTTTTGGAAAGCTCCGGCTGACACTTCCCAATAGAGACAGGGATGCCCAGCGGCCAGGCCGATGTTAATGCACCTTCTCGGGCCCATTTCTCTGGGGAAGACTGTTCCAGAAGCATTCTCTCCTGACGTTTCGCCCACATCTATGACAGGCATCCTCAGAGGTTGTGAGGTCTCGCCAGGTGGGGTTTATATATCTGTGGAGTGATGTTCAGTTTGGGAGAAAGAACTCTTGTCTGTTGGAGGCAAATGCGAATGTTGCAATTGGCCACCTTGATTAGCTTTGAATGGCCTTGCAGCTTCAAAGCCTTCTCCGGAAGCATTCTCTCCTGACGTTTCGCCCACATCTATGGCAGGCATCCTCAGAGGTCATGAGGTCTGTTGGAAACTCGACAAGTGGGGTTTATATAAATGTGGAATGATGTCCAGGGTGAGAGAAAGAACTCTTGTCTGTTGGAGGAAAGTGTAAATGTTTCCATTGGCCACCTTGATTAGCACTAAATGGCCTTGCAGCTTCAGTGCCTGGCTGCTTCCTGCCTGGGGGATTTCCTTTTTTGGGAGGTGTTAGCTGGCCCTGATTGATTCCTGCCTGGAATTCTCCTGTTTTCTGAGTGTCGCTCTTTATTTACTATCCTGATTTTAGTGTGTGTGTGTTTGTTTTTTTTAAATACTGGTAGCCAGATTTTGTTCATTTTCATGGTTTCTTCCTTTCTGTTGAAATTGTCCACATGCTTGTGGATTTCAGTGGCTTCTCTGTGTCGTCTGACATGGTGGTTGTTGGTGTGGTCCAGCATTTCTGTGTTCTCAAATAATATGCTGTGTCCAGGTTGCTTCCTCAGGTGCTCTGCTATGGCTGACTTCTCTGGTTGAAGGAGTCTGCAGTGCCCTTCGTGTTCCTTGATTCATGTTTGGGCAATTCTGCTGCATTTGGTGGTCCCTTTGTAGACATGTTCACAGCCGCATGGTATACGGTGGACTCCTCCTCTTGTCCATTGCTGAATGAAGCATTTGTTTGATTTTCCACAGATATAGAAATCTCATTTGCCTAGTTTCCAACAGACCTCTCAACCTCTGAGGATACCTGCCATAGATGTGGGTGAAATGTCAGGAGAGAATGCTTCTGGAATGTGGCCAGACAGCACAGAAAACACACAGCAATCCAGTGATCCCAGCCATGAAAGCATTCGACAACACATTTAAATCCCAGCAACTACAACTCCCAAATGTCAAAGTCTATTTTTCCCAAACTCCACCAGTGTTCATGTTTGGGCATATTGAGTATCAGTGCCAAGTTTGGTCCAGATCTATCATTGCTTGAGTCCACAGTGCTCTCTGGATGTAGGTGAACTACAGGAGCCTCCAGTGGCGCAGTGGGTTAAACCCCTGTGTTGGCAGGACTGAAAACCGACAGGTCACAGGTTCGAATCTGGGGAGAGTGTGGATGAGCTTCCTCAATGACTGTGAGAGCCGTTCAGCAGTGGAACTCTCTGTAGTGGAGGCTCCTTCTTTGGAAGCTTTTAAACAGAGACTGGATGGCCATCTCTCAGGAGTACTTTGAATGCAATATTCCTGCTTCTTGGCAGAATGGGGTTGGACTGGATGGCCCATGAGGACTCTTCCAATTCTTTATTTATTTACTTTGTTTACTTTGCTTATATACCGCTGTTCTCAGCCCGGGGGCAATTCTATGAGTCTATGATTCTATCAGCTCCAGCTCCTCATGCGGGCACAGGAGGGAAGCCTCCCACAAGGATGATAAAACATCAAAACATCCATGCGTCCCCTGGGCAACATCCTTGCAGACGGCCAATTCTCTCACACCAGAAGCAACTTGCAGTTTCTCAAGTGGCTCCTGACACGACAACAACAACAACAACAACAAAGGTGAACTACAGCTCCTAAACTCAAGATCAATGCCCAAGACCAAACCCTTCCAATATTTTCTGGTGGTCATGGGAGTTCTGTGTGCCAAGTTTGGTTCAATTCCATCGTTGGTGGTTCAGAATGCTCTTTGATTCTAGGTGAACTATAAATCCCAGCAACGGCAACTACCAAGAGTCAAGGTCTATTTTCTCCAAACTCCAGCGGTGCTCCCATTTGGGCATATTGAGTATCCGTGTCAAGTTTGGTCCAGATCCATCATTGTTCAAATCCACAGTGGTTTCTGGATGGAGGTGAACTACAATTCCCAAACTCAAGGTCAGTGCCCACCAAACCCTTCCTGTTGGTCATGGGAGTTCTGTGTGCCAAGTTTGGTTCAATTCCATCACTGGTGGAGTTCAGAATGCTCTTTGATTGTAAGTGAACTATAAATCCCAGCAACTACAACTCCCAAATGACAAGGTTGAGAAACATTGATCTAGGTGCATCCCTGATCTTCTCTCCAACAGCGATGGAAAAATGAGTAAACAAATCCCAAAGCCGAGAATAAAATTGCAAAGAGTTATGGGGCAGACGTTTTCGATCTAGCTTCCAAACATTTCAATAGTTTCTCTAGGTAATGGCAAAAGTTTTCCCCTGACAGTAAGTCTAGTTGTGTCCGACTCTGGGACTCTGGTGGTCATCTCCATTTTTGAGCCGAAGAGCTGGTGTTGTCCATAGACACCTCCAAGGTCACGTGGCCAGCATGACTGCATGGAGTGCCCTTACCTTCATGCCAGAGTGGTACCTATTGATTTACTCACATTTGCATGTTTTCAGCATTGCAAAAGGCCACCCTACTTGGATCTGCACACATTATTCACCGATACATCGCACAGTCCTAGACACTAGGGAAGTGTGATCAAATACTCATCTTGTTGTGTATCAACAACAACAACAACAACAACTTATTTATAGCTATTTAGGTAAAAGTAAAGGTTTTCCCCTGACATTAAGTCTAGTTGTGTCCGTCTCTGGGGTGTGGTGCTCATCTCCATTTCTAAGCCAAAGAGCCGGCATTGTCCATAGACACCTCCAAGGTCACGTGGCGGGCATGACTGCATGGAGTGCCTTTACCTTCCTTTACCTTCCTGTCAGAGCGGTACCTATTGATCTACTCACATTTGCATGTTTTCAGCATTGCAAAAGGCCACCCTACCCGGATCTGCACACATTATTCGCCGATACATCGCACAGTCCTAGACACTAGGGAAGTGTGATCAAATACTCATCTTGTTGTGTATCAATAACAACAACAACAACAACAACAACAACAACAACAACAACAACAATTTATTTATAGCTAGTTAGGTAGTAGTAATTTTATTGATTAGCCCTTAGGCCATATCACAATAAGAAACAGAACAACAAGGCCTGACAAGACCTGATCACACTCCACGTAGTAAGTTAAAATAAGACACTTATAATAATACAGTAAGTAAATATGATAAGACATGGGGTGTGGTGCTCATCTCCATTTCTAAGCCAAAGAGCCAGCGTTGTCCATAGACACCTCCAAGGTCATGTGGCTGGCATGACTGCATGGAGTGCCGTTACCTTCCCGCCGGAGCGGTACCTATTGATCTACTCACATTTGCATGTTTTCGAACTGCTAGGTTGGCAGAAGCTGGGGTTGACAGCAGGAGCTCACCCTGCTCCCCGGATTCGAAACTGCGACCTTTAGCTGGGGCTAACAGGAGGAGCTCACCGTACTCCCCAGATTTGAATCTGTGACCTTTCGGTCAGCAAGTTCAGCAGCTCGGCGGTTTAATCCACTGCCCCACCAGGAGCTCTACATATCCAAAAAGTTGCACTTGGGGAAAATATTCTGCAGACAATTGACTAAGACCCACTCGGATGCCCATGTTCCCCTCCATTGGCCTCCATCTCTGCTGGAAAAATCCCATAGAGCAGTGAAAAAAAAAGGGTTGTTACTTGTTACTGCAAAATAGGGGAGTAAAAACATGATTGATTGTGCGCCTCCCTTCCTTTAAGAACAGCAAACAGAACCGGGGAACACATTTAATGGTGTTTTCGTACCCAATAATTATCAAGTCAGGCATCAATAGCTGCTCAACTGCTGATTATTTTGCTGTCAATATGATTTATTCCTCCTGAAAAGGAAAAAAAGCCCAAAACAAAACGGCGAGCGTCAATAAGAGTCTGGAACTGGTGGATTTACTGGCAGTTTTTGATAGCTTTCTTCTCCCCATTTCAACCTGCAGGGAAATTTACAACTGTTTTTCCTCTGCCCGAAGTCGGTCTGTATAGTATTTTCAGAGGCTGTCAAGTGAGTAAATGGAGTGATGCCCTTTGATGGAATGATAGGAGGAAAGGAGGATAGAATCATAGAATCATAGAGTTGCAAGAGACCTCATGGGCCATCCAGTCCAACCCCATTCTGCCAAGAAGCAGGAACATATTGCATTCAAATCACCCCTGACAGATGGCCATCCAGCCTCTGCTTAAAAGCTTCCAAAGAAGGAGCCTCCACCACACTCCGGGGCAGAGAGTTCCACTGCTGAACGGCTCTCACAGTCAGGAAGTTCTCCCTCATGTTCAGGTGGAATCTCCTCTCTTGTAGTTCGAAGCCATTGTTCCATTGTGTCCTAGTCTCCAAGGAAGCTTGCTCCCTCCTCCCTGTGGCTTCCTCTCACATATGGCTATCATATCTCCTCTCAGCCTTCTCTTCTTCAGGCTAAACATGCCCAGCTCTTTAAGCCGCTCCTCATAGGGCTTGTTCTCCAGACCCTTGATCATTGTAGTCGCCCTCCTCTGGACACATTCCAGCTTGTCAATATCTCTCTTGAATTGTGGTGCCCAGAAATGGACACAATGTTCCAGGTAAAGTGGTCTAACCAAAGCGGAATAGAGCATGGGGAGCATGACTTCCCTAGATCTAGACACTATGAAGAGGAGGAAGGAATATCGCCTGCAGAGTCTCCATTGGAGACTTGCCTCATACCTCGAGGATGCTTATCTTCCAGATGTGGTGTCTTGGGGGTGGGTCCATAGGTGGCTGTGGAGCCCTATTCTTGACCCACATGTTCTCCTACTGTGAGGACATCAGTTTCCAGACAGAAGGCAGTCCCAGTCAGGGTTGGCTTGACTGCCTTCCTCTTGGCACGTCTCTCCCTTTTGCCTTCCATTCGTGCCTCTTCAAATTCTGCAGCACTGCTGGTCACAGCTGACCTCCCGTTAGAGCACTTAAGGGCCAGGGCTTCCCAGTCCTCAGTGTTTATGCCACAGTTTTTAAGGTTGGCTTTAAGCCCATCTTTCAGTCCCTTTTCCTGTCCACCTACATTACATTTCCTGTACTTGAGGTTGGAGTAGAGTAACTGGTTAGTGATCTTTGGGCATTCGGACAACATGGCCGGCCCAGTGGAGTTGATGGCGGAGGACCATCGCTTTGATGCTGGTGGTCTTTGCTTCTTCCAGCACGCTGACGTTTGTCCGCCTGTCTTCCCAAGAGATTTGCAGGATTTTCCGGAGGCAGCGCAGATGGAATCGTTCCAGGAATTGCATGTGACGTCTATAGACAGTCCATGTCTCGCAGGCATATAGCAGAGTTAGGAGGACAATAGCTTTATAAACAAGCACCTTGGTCTACCTACGGTTGTCCCAGTCCTCAAACACTCTCTGCTTCATTCGGATGAATGCTGCACTCGCAGAGCTCAGGCGGTGTTGGATTTCAGTCTCAATGTTGACTTTTGTGAATGTCTGTAGACAGTCCACGTTTCGCAGGTGTATATCAGGGTTGGGAGGACAATAGCTTTGTAAACAAGCCCCTTGGTCTCCCTACGGCTGTCCCAGTCTTCAAACACTCTCTGCTTCATTCGGATGAATGCTGCACTCGCAGAGCTCAGGCGGTGTTGGATTTCAGTCTCAATGTTGACTTTTGTGAATGTCTGTAGACAGTCCACGTTTCGCAGGCATTGAGTAGAGTTGGGAGGACAATAGCTTTGTAAACAAGCACCTTGGTCTCCCTACGGATGTCCCGGTCCTCAAACACTCTCTGCTTTATTCAGAAGAAAGCTGCACTCGCAGAACTCAGGCGGTGTTGTATTTCGGTGTGCGCTGTTGACTTTGGTGGAGAGGTGGCTGCCAAGGGAGCGGAAATGGTCAACATTTTCTAATGTTACACCATTGAGCTGTATCTCTGGCATTGGAGAGTGTTCAGATTGCACTCTTGGGAAGGGAAGACCCAAGACCTTGGGAAACTACAACTCCCAGTATCCCATAGCATGGACCAATGCCAGTCCATGCAGTGCCAGACTCGATGCTGTGGAGTACTGGGAGTTGTAGTTTGCACCCTTCAGCCAAGACAGCCCTAGACCTTGTAAAACTACAACTTCCAGGGTATCATAGCATTGAGCCATGCCAGTCCATGCAGTGCCAAACTCAATGCTGTGGAATACTGGGAGTTGTAGTTTGCACCCTTCAGCCAAGACAGCCCTAGACCTTGTGAAACTACAACTTCCAGGGTATCATAGCATTGAGCCATGCCAGTCCATGCAGTGCCAAACTCAATGCTGTGGAATACTGGGAGTTGTAGTTTGCACCCTTCAGCCAAGACAGCCCTAGACCTTGTAAAACTACAACTTCCAGGGTATCATAGCATTGAGCCATGCCAGTCCATGCAGTGCCAAACTCAATGCTGTGGAATACTGGGAGTTGTAGTTTGCACCCTTCAGCCAAGACAGCCCTAGACCTTGTGAAACTACAACTTCCAGGGTATCATAGCACTGAGCTAAATATCACAGAACACATTAGGATTCAAAGCCGCAACCTATGAACATTAAAACTGAATTAAACAAATAGTTCAAAGTCACCCGAAACCATTGAAATAAAACGACGGGCCGGTTTCCAATTCCTTCCTTATGTTTCCTTTTTCCTCTGTACCATATCGCAGAAGCCGCAAGCTCTGACAGGAACGCCAGGGGGGAAAATCTCCCATCGTCCAGCCGGTTGTATCGAGTTTCTTTTTTGTCAGGTGTTGCACAGAACGCATGGGAGCACACGTCCGTGTTGTGGAAACTCTGCAAAAAAAATAGGGAGTCTTGATGCGACGGGTTGGATGAGTGCGCCCGGCTTTCATTTCACTGTCTTTTATTGCCACAGATAGAAGCAGGGATGATACAGAAGGGGAAGGAAGGAAACAGTACATAATGTTCAGATTTGCTGTGATTCCGGAGCAGGAAGGGAATGAATGCATGGAAACACAGAGTTGAAAGAGACCCCCAAGGGCCATCCAGCCCAACCCTATTGTGCCAAGCTGCTGCACCACACTCTTGACTCATGAAACACAGTGGTATTAGATTCATTTCACGTCAGCCTTGGCCTCCTAAGCTGCTTTCAATGCCATTCACATCATAATGGTGGACAATCAGGCGGTGGTGCTTTTGAGCATGGACAGAGTGCATTTCTGTCTTCTTTCCTGTCTCCAATGCCATTCACATCATAATAATAGACAATCAGGAGATGGTGCACTTGCGCATGGACAGAGTGCCTTTCCACCCTTATTCCTGCTTGCACAATTCATCAGAAGGTGTTTTTGAGCATGCAAAAATTCTTGCTTCCCATGACGTTCACATCATAATGGAACAACAATCAGGAGGTGGTGCTTTTGAGCATGCACAGAGTGTCTTTCTTTCTTCTTTCCTGCTTGAGGAGTGATTCATCAGGTGGCGCATTTGGGCATGGACAGAGTGCATCTCCATCCTCTTTCCTGCTTCCAATGACGTTCCCATCATAATGGTAGAACAATCAGGAGGTGGTGCTTTTGAGCATGGACAGAGTGCCTTTCCTTCTTCTTTCCTGCTTCCAATGACGTTCACATCACAATGGTAGAACAATCAGGAGGTGGTGCTTTTGAGCATGCACAGCGTGTCTTTCTTTCTTCTTTCCTGCTTGCAGTGTGATTCATCAGATGATGCTTTTGAGCATGCACAGAGTGCATCTCTATCCTCTTTCCTGCTTCCAATGACATTCACATCATAATGGAACAAAAATCAGGACATGGTGCTTTTGAGCACGGACAGAGTGCCTTTCCTTCTTCTTTCCTGCTTGCAGTGTGAGTCCTCAGGTGATGCTTTTGAGCATGCACAGAGTGCCGTTCCTTTTTTCCTGCTTTTAATGACGTTCACATCACAATGGTAGAACAATCAGGAGATGATGCTTTTGAGCATGCACAGAGTGCCTTTCCTTCTTACCTGCTTCCAACGACATTCACATCATAATTGTAGAACAGTCAGGAGGTGGTGCAGTTGGGCATGCACAGAGTGCCTTCTCTTCTTCTTTCCTGTTTGCAGTATGATTCATCAGGTGATGCTTTTGAGCATGCACAGAGTGCCTTCTCTTCTTCTTTCCTGCTTCCAATGACGTTCACATCACAGTGGTAGAAAAATCAGAAGGTGGTGCTTTTGAGCATAGACACAGTGCCTTTCCATCTTTCCTGCTTGCAGTGTGATTCATCAAGTGATGCTTTTGAGCATGCATAGAGTGCCTTCCCTTCTTCTTTCCTGCTTCCAATGTCATTCACATCATAATGGTAGAACAATCAGGAGATGGTGCATTTGCGCATGGACAGAGAGTGCCTTTCCACCTTAATTCCTGCTTGCAGCACAATTCATCAGGTGTTTTTGAGCATGCACAGAGTGCATCTCTATCCTCTTTCCTGCTTCTAATGATGTTCACATAATAATAGTCAGGAGGTAGTGCATTTGGGCATGCACAGGGTGCATCTCCATCCTCTTAACTGCTTCCAATGATGTTCACATCATAATGGTAGAACAATCAGGAGGTGGTGCTTTTGGGCATGGACAGAGTGCCTTCCCTTCTTCTTTCTTGCGTCCAATGATGTTCACATCATAATGGTAGAACAATCAGGAGGTAGTGCATTTGGGCATACACAGAGTGCCTTTCTTTCTTCTTTCCTGCTTCCAATGACGTTTGCATCACAATGGAACAACAATCAGGACGTGGTGCTTTTGGGCCTTCTCTTCTTCTTTCCTGCTTGCAGTATAATTCATCAGGTGATGCTTTTAGGCATGGACAGAGTGCCTTTCCTTCTTTCCTGCTTTCAATGAAGTTCACATCACAATGGTAGAACAATCAGGAGATGATCCTTTTGGGCATTCATAGAGTGCCTTCTCTTCTTCTTTCCTGCTTGCAGTGTGATTCATCAGGTGATGCTTTGGAGCATGCACAGAGTGCCTTTCCATCTTCTTTCCTGCTTCCAATGACATTCACATCATCATGGTAGAACAATCAGGAGTTGGTGCTTTTGAGCATGCAAAGAGTGCCTTTCCTTCTTCTTTCCTGCTTCCCATGACGTTCACATCATAATGGTAGAACAATCAAGAGGTGGTGCTTTTGGGCATGCACAGAGTGGCTTTCCATCTTCTTTCCTGCTTGCAGTGTGATTCATCAGGTGATGCTTTTGAGCATGCACAGAGTGCCTTTCCTTCTTCTTTCCTGCTTCCAATGACGTTCACATCATAATGGTAGAACAATCAGGAGGTGGTGCTTTTGAGCATGCACAGAGTGCCTTCTCTTCTTCTTTCCTGCTTGCAGTGTGATTCATCAGGTGATGCTTTTGAGCATGCACAGAGTGCCTTTCCTTCTTCTTTCCTGCTTCCAATGACGTTCACATCATAATGGTAGAACAATCAGGAGGTGGTGCTTTTGAGCATGCACAGAGTGCCTTCTCTTCTTCTTTCCTGCTTGCAGTGTGATTCATCAGGTGATGCTTTTGAGCATGCACAGAGTGCATTTCCATCCTCTTTCCTGCTTCCAATGACGTTCCCATCATAATGGTAGAACAATCCAGAGGTGGTGCTTTTGAGCATGGACAGAGTGCCTTTCCATCTTCTTTTGAGCATGGACAGAGTGCCTTTTCTTCTTCTTTCCTGCTTCCAATGGCATTCACATCATAACGGTAGAACAATCAGGAGGTGGTGCTTTTGAGCATGGACAGAGTGCCTTTCCATCTTCTTTCCTGCTTGCAGAGTGATTCATCAGGTGGTGCATTTGAGCATGCACAGAGTGCCTTCCCTTCTTTCCTACTTCCAATGACGTTCACATCACAATGGTAGAACACTCAGGAGGTGATGCTTTTGAGCATGCACAGAGTGCCTTTTCATCTTCTTTCCTGCTTCCAACGACGTTCCCATCATAATGGTAGAACAATCAAAAGGTGGTGCTTTTGAGCATGGACAGAGTGCCTTTCAATCTTCTATCCTGCTTGCAGTGTGATTCATCAGAAGGTGGTGCTTTTGAGCATGCACAGAGTGTCTTTCCTTCTTATTTCCTGCTTCCAATTATGTCCACATCATATTGGTGGACAGTCAGGAGGTGGTGCTTTTGAGCATGGACAGAGTGTCTTTCCACCTTCTTTCCTGCTTCCAATTCCATTCACATTATAATGGTAGACAATCAGGAGGAGGCGCTTTTGACCATGAACAGAGTACTCTTCCGCCTTCTATCCTGCTACCAGTGCCATTCATCAGGAGGTGGTGCTTTTGAGCATGCACAGAGTGCCTTTCCTTCTTACCTGCTTCCAACGATGTTCACATCATAATGGTAGAACAATCAGGAGGTGGTGCTTTTGAGCATGGACAGAGTGCATTTCTGCTTTCCAAAGGAACCACGGTGCTTTTAGGCTGGAGTGAGGACTCCATCCTGCAAGGCCTGATCCAAGTTTTCCTCCAGGCTTCAGAGGAGCTATCCAAAGTGCTGGACTTGTATTTTTGGGAGAAGCATCAGGTTCAGCATCTTCGATCGCTTGCTGGAAGTCCAGACTAATTGGAGCAGACTGGGTGCCAAAGTGATGGGAGCGCCCCCAGATGCACCTTGGCATGTGGGCGCTTGGACGGGGCCTGCCTGGGAAGCCTTCTCAGGCAAGGAGACGCTTGATGGGTCTCCGCATCCCCCTGAGCGCCCAGCCGGTGTCAGGAACCTCCTCCGATATTTTTATCAGCATCTCCATGGCAACAGCAGTTCACATCTTGCCTGACATTGCGTTTCCTTCCCTTCCCGACTTCAGGAGGGCTGACAGCATGGCGGAAAAGGAAGGGAAGGAGAAGCCGGGAGATGCGCACAGAACCCATCACCCACTGATAGATGAATCCTTCAATTGGAAGAGACCTCCAGGGCCATCCAGTCCAAGCATCTGCCATGCAAGAAAAGTGCGATCAAAGCACCCCGGCAAAGTCTGGGGATTAAGTTGGCAATGTGAAGGAATACTACAACTTCCAGAGTGTGCCTGCTGGGAAGAGGATTATGGGAGTTGTAGTCTGTGTATGGAAGGCTGTGGGTGCACTACAACTTGATTTGCCCCATTTATCCAATGGAATTTGAGCCTCCTATGCACTTTGAGTTTCCTTGTGGAGAGAAAAAGCAGGGTAAATTAACGTAACAACAACAACAACAACAACAACAACAACAACAACAGAGCACTGGCTATGCAAGCCACTCCATGGGTAATATTTTTATTTTTTTAAAGCTCCTTAACCTCAGCAGACAGAAACCAAAACCAAGATAACAACAACATCTGTTATAGAACTCCAGTATGCGGATGACAACGTCGTCTGTGCGCATTGTGGAGAGAAAAAGCAGGGTAAATTAACATAACAACAACAACAACAACAATAACAACAACAGAGCACTGGCTATACAAGCCACTCCATGGCTAATATTTTATTTTTTTTAAGCTATTTAGCCTCAGCAGACTGAAAGCCAAAACCAAGGTCACAACAACATCGGTTATAGAACTCCAGTATGCAGATGACAATGTCGTCTGTGCACATTTAGAAGAAGACCGACAAGCCACTCTAAAAACCTTCCAACAGACCTCACTACCTCTGAGGATGCTTGCCATAGATGCAGGTGAAATGTCAGGAGAAAATGCCTCTAGAACATGGTCATATAGCCCGAGAAAACCTACAACAACCCACTCTAAACACCTTTGCAGAAGCATACAAGAAACTTGTCTCTCGGCAAACACGGAGAGAAGGTGATAACTTGCGCTAAGCATGGCAGAAGAAAAGCAAATACTCCTTCAGCAGGAGGTTTGGAGGCCTAGCAGGGTTATTCTCCAGTGCTTGAGATATCAAGGATGCATGCCTTTTGGGATAATTACACACATCTGTCACTAGTTTGCAGAAATGCAATGAGACACTGTCAAGGAATTACAAAAATGGGGATCTGGGTACCGCCAAGTTTCCCAATATGCATTGGGGCTTTCGGTGCATTTCATAATCACATAGCACACATAACAATCACTTCTAATACACAGCTTTGCAAGTGCAGCATTTTTCTGAATGAAGCAGATACTGTTTGAGGACCGGGACATCCGTAGGGAGACCAAAGTGCTTGTTTACAAAGCTATTGTCTTCCCAACCCTGCTATACACCTGCAAGACGTGGACTAGGCATTTTATTTTGTTATATCATCTGTTATAGAACTCCAGTATGCTGATGATAGCATTGTCTGTGCGTATTCAGAAGAAGACCTACAAGCCAATCTAAATACCTTTGCAGAAGCATACGAGAAGCTCACTCTGTCATTAAACATCGAGAAAACCAAAGTGCTCTTCCAGCAGTCACTGGCCAATTCCTCTCTAGTGCCAGAGATACAGCTTAATGGTATAACATTAGGAAATGTTGACCATTTCCGCTCCCTTGGCAGCCACCTCTCCACAAAAGTCAACATTGAGACTGAAATTCAACACCGCCTGAGCTCTGCGAGTGCAGCATTTTTCCGAATGAAGCAGAGAGTGTTTGAGGCCTGGGACATCCGTAGGGATACCAAGGTGCTTGTCTATAAAGCTATTGTCCTCCCAACACTGCTATATGCCTGCGAAACGTAGACTGTCTACAGAGCTTACATGCAACTCCTGGAACAATTCCATCAGCGCTGCCTCTGGAAAATCCTGCAAATCTCTTTGGAAGACAAGCGGACAAATGTTAGCATGCTGGAAGAAGCAAAGACCACCAGCATTGAAGTGATGGTCCCCCGCCATCAACTTTGCTGGACCAGCCACGTTGTCTGGATGCCTGACCACCGTCTCCAAAAGCAATTGCTCTACTCCGAACTCAAGAATGGGAAACGAAATGTTGGAGGACAGGAAAAGAGATTGAAAGACGGGCTCAAAGCCAACCTTGAAAACTCTGGCATAGACACTGAGAATTGGGAAGCCCTGTCCCTTGAGCGCTCCAGCTGGAGGTCAGCTGTGACCAGCAGTGCTGCAGAATTTGAAGAGGCACGAATGGAGGGCGAAAGAGAGAAACGTGCCAAGAGGAAGGCGCGTCAAGCCAACCGGGACCACCTTCCACCTGGAAACCAATGCTCTCACTGCGGGAGAAGATGCAGGTCAAGAATAGGGCTCCACAGCCACCTATTCTTGACTCACCTCCAGAACACTGAATTTGGAGTACCATCATCCTCGGACTACAAGGGATTGCCTAACAGATAACTCAAAGTATCACTGTACAGTATGTGAGGTCTCTGGAACCATAAGAAATACAAAAAGAATATTGACTAGGTTCTTGTGGGTTTTTTCGGGCTATAGGGCCATGTTCTAGAGGCATTTCTCCTGACCTTTCGCCTGCATCTATGGCAAGCATCCTCAGAGGTAGTGAGGTCTGTTGGAAATAGGACAATGGGTTTATATATCTGTGGAATGGCTGGGGTGGGGCAAGGAGCTCTTCTCTGCTGGAGCTAGGTGTGAATGTTTCAACTGACCACCTTCATTAGCATTTGAAGGCCTGGCTGAGCCTGGGAAAATCTTTTGTTAAGAGGTGATTAGATGTCCTTATTTGTTTCCTCTCTGTTGTTTTGCTGTTGCAATTTTAGAGTTTTTTTAATACTGTTAGCCAGATTTCATTCATTTTCATGGTTTCCTCCTTTCTGTTGAAATTGTCCACATGCTTGTGGATTTCAATGGCTTCTCTGTGTAGTCTGACATGGTGGTTGTGAGAGTGGTCCAGCATTTCTGTGTTCTCAAATAATATGCTGTGTCCAGGCTGGTTCATCAGGTGCTCTGCTATGGCTGACTTCTCTGGTTGAAGGAGTCTGCCGTGCCTTTCATGTCCCTTGATTCGTGTTTGGGCAATGCTGCATTTGGTGGTCCCTATGTGGACTTGTCCACAGCTGCATGGTATCCGGTAGACTCCTGCAGAGGTGAGAGGATCCCTCTTGTCTTTTGCTGAACGTAGCATTTGTTGGATTTTCTTGGTGGGTCTGGAGATAGTTTGTATGTTGTGTTTCCTCATCAGCTTCCCTCTGCAGTCAGTGGTTCCCTTGATGTATGACAAGAACACTTTCCCTCTGGGTTGATCTTCATCTTTACTCTCGTGGCTTCTTCTCAGTTGTCTTGCAGCTCTTCTGATGTCTGAGGTGGAGTCTCCATTGGCCTGGAGAGCCCAGTTGAGGTGGTTCAGTTCATCCAACCATCCCCCAAGTCAAAAAAGAAGCACCATTAAAGCCTTGGCGGACCGTGCAAAAAGAATATGCGAACCCCACCTCCCCTTAGAAATGCAATGGAACCAAGGATCTAGACTTATACATGAGTATATAGGATGACCTCTTTCCTTCTTCTTTCACATAGAATCATAGAATCATAGAATCCTAGAGTTGGAAGAGACCTCATGGGCCATCCAGTCCAACCCCATTCTGCCAAGAAGCAGGAATGTTGCATTCAAATCACCCCTGACAAATGGCCATCCAGCCTCTGCTTAAAAGCTTCCAAAGAAGGAGCCTCCACCACACTCCGGGGCAGAGAGTTCCACTGCTGAACAGCTCTCACAGTCAGGAAGTTCTTCCTAATGTTCAGATGGAATCTCCTCTCTTGTAGTTTGAAGCCATTGTTCCATTGCGTCCTAGTCTCCAAGGAAGCAGAAAACAAGCTTGCTCCCTCCTCCCTGTGGCTTCCTCTCACATATTTATACATGGCTATCATATCTCCTCTCAGCCTTCTCTTCTTCAGGCTAAACATGCCCAGTTCCCTAAGCCGCTCCTCATAGGGCTTGTTCTCCAGACCCTTGATCATTTTAGTCGCCCTCCTCTGGACACATTCCAGCTTGTCAATATCTCTCTTGAATTGTGGTGCCCAGAATTGGACACAATATTCCAGGTGTGGTCTAACCAAAGCGGAATAGAGGGGTAGCATTACTTCCTTAGATCTAGACACTATGCTCCTATTGATGCAGGCCAAAATCCCATTGGCTTTTTTTGCCGCCACATCACATTGTTGGCTCATGTTTAACTTGTTGTCCACGAGGACTCCAAGATCTTTTTCACACGTACTGCTCTCGAGCCAGGCATTGTCCCCCATTCTGTATCTTTGCATTTCATTTTTTCTGCCAAAGTGGAGTATCTTGCATTTGTCACTGTTGAACTTCATTTTGTTAGTTTTGGCCAATCATCTCTCTAATCTGTCAAGATCGTTTTGAATTCTGCTCCTGTCCTCTGGACTATTGGCTCTCCCTCCCAATTTGGTGTCGTCTGCAAACTTGATGATCATGCCTTCATGTTCTTTCCACGAATAAACTCCAAATCAAGAAAGGGCTGATGGGAAGCAATCACTTTCGGATGGCAAAAGCGCCTGCCATCAGTGCGTTTCCGCCTGCGCCAGCCATGCTCCGCCAACCCTAAGTGGTGCTTTCGAGAGGAACCGGCATAATGGTGACAGCGGGCACATTTTCCTCTTCGGGAGGGAGCCGCGAAATGCCTGGCAAACGGCTCCATTCCCCGGCCTCAAATCCGTACCGTCTCCCTCTCCCAACATACATACTTAAAGGAGTCTATTATTGCACCCTCTGTTCCAGCCCCGTCGATGTACGCGTTGATTTATTCAAGGCGATATCAATTTTTAAACAGCCCTTTCAGGCTCACGCGGAAAGCCGGCAGGAGCGAAAAACAGCCAAAAATTAAAGCTCAAACTTGTGGTTGGGATGAATCGTGGCCAAAGTATGCATCAGG
This sequence comes from Anolis sagrei, assembly GCF_037176765.1. Lineage (NCBI taxonomy): Eukaryota > Metazoa > Chordata > Lepidosauria > Squamata > Anolidae > Anolis > Anolis sagrei. Next base: position 79,641,626 of record NC_090035.1, on the reverse strand, counting down.
ACCTCGGCGTTGGTTGCTGACTGCACCTCAGAGCTAGAGATCTTGAAAGGGTCTTTGAGTAAAATTAGCAAAAGCTAAGCAAGGGGCTTTAAATGAAATTAGCAACACGGAACAAAATGTTTTTAAGAAGCAAGATGTGACATGTAGAGGTCATACAAAGTTTGAGCTTACATAGGAAGTTGTGTTGTGGTTAAGCCAAAGGTTGTGGTTAAGTGCAAAGTCTGCAGGTACAAGAAGGTACTTTCCATCAAAAGGTCAAGGGAGGGAGGCTGGAAAGAGAGTACTTTCCATGACATTACTTGAGTATAAACAGAGGAGCATGACATTACTTGAGCAGAAACAGAGGAGGGGGCCGCAGTCTTTGAAAGCTCATACAGAAGTGATGACTGTCTGTCTCATGCTGACCAGGTTGAATAAATGATGTCTTACATGAACCAATTGGACTCTGTGGATTATTTTGAAAAGGGACCCCGCACCCTAAACCCGTAATCCCTTACAATCTCAGAAACATACCGTATTTTGATTGCTGTGAGTTGTTTGGGAAGTTGTCCTCTATTCTGCCTTGGTTAGACCACTTTACCTGGAATCACACTGTGTCCAATTCTGGGCACCACAATTGAAGGGATATATTGACAAGCTGGAATGTGTCCAGAGGAGGGCGACTAAAATGATCAAGGGTCTGGAGAACAAGCCCTATGAGGAGCGGCTTGAAGAGCTGGGCATGTTTAGCCTGCAGAAGAGAAGACTGAGAGGAGACATGATAATGGCTATCATGTCTCCTCTCAGTCTTCTCTTCTGCAGGCTAAACATGCTCAGCTCTTTAAGCCGCTCCTCATAGGACTTGTTCTGGTGGTATACATATGTGAGAGGAAGCCCTAGGGAGGAGGGAGCAAGCTTCCGTTGTGCTGCCCTGGAGACTAGGACATGGAACAATGGCTTCAAACTACAAGAAAGAAGATTCCATCTGAACATTAGGAAGAACTTTCTGACTGTGAGAAGAGCTGTTCAGCAGTGGAACTCTCTGCCCCAGAGTGTGGTGGAGGCTTCTTCTATAGAAGCTTTTAAGCAGAGGCTGGGTGGCCATCTGTTGGGGGTGCTTTGAACGTGATTTGAATGTGGCAGAATGGGGTTGGACTGGATAGTCCACAAGGTCTCTTCCAACTCTATGAATCCATGATTCTATAGGTATGGCTATGTTCCAGTAGCATTCTCTCCAAACGTTTCTCCTGCATCTGTGGCTGGTGTAGCATTTGTCGATCTCTTGATGAAGTCATTTGCGTGCAGATCCCAGTGAGGTGGCCTTTTGCAGCTGGCAGATGGTAATTTTGTCAGCGCCGATTGTGTTTAAGTGCAGGCCAAGGTCGTTAGGCACTGCACCCAGTGTGCCGATCACCACTGTGACCACCTTGACTTTGCAATTTTGTCAGCACCGAATGTGTTTAAGTCCAGCCCAGGGCCGTTAGGCACTGCACCCAATGTGCCGATCACCACTGGGACCACCATGACTTTGCAATTTTGTCAGCGCTGATTGTGTTTAAGTTCAGCCCAGGGCCGTTAGGCACTGCACCCAGTGTGCCGATCACCACTGGGACCACCTTGACTTTGCAATTTTGTCAGCGCTGATTGTGTTTAAGTCCAGCCCAGGGTTGTTAGGCATTGCACCCAGTGTGCCGATCACCACTGGGACCACCATGACTTTGCAATTTTGTCAGCGCCGATTGTGTTTAAGTTCAGCCCAGGGCCGTTAGGCACTGCACCCAGTGTGCCGATCACCACTGGGACCACCTTGACTTTGCAATTTTGTCAGCGCCGATTGTGTTTAAGTCCAGCCCAGGGTTGTTAGGCACTGCGCCCAGTGTGCCGATCACCACTGGGACCACCTTGACTTTGCAATTTTGTCAGTGCCAATTGTGTTTAAGTCCAGCCCAGGGTTGTTAGGCACTGCGCCCAGTTTGCCGATCACCACTGGGACCACCTTGACTTTGCAATTTTGTCAGTGCCGATTGTGTTTAAGTCCAGCCCAGGGCCGTTAGGCACTGCGCCCAGTGTGCCGATCACCACTGGGACCACCTTGATTTTGCAATTTTGTCAGCGCTGATTGTGTTTAAGTCCAGCCCAGGGTTGTTAGGCACTGCACCCAGTGTGCCGATCACCACTGGGACCACCTTGACTTTGCAATTTTGTCAGTGCCAATTGTGTTTAAGTCCAGCCCAGGGCCGTTAGGCACTGCGCCCAGTGTGCCGATCACCACTGGGACCACCTTGACTTTGCAATTTTGTCAGTGCCAATTGTGTTTAAGTCCAGCCCAGGGCCGTTAGGCACTGCGCCCAGTGTGCCGATCACCACTGGGACCACCTTGACTGGCTTGTGCCAGAGTCTTTGCAGTTTGATCTTTAAATCCTTTAGATCCTTATTATTGACACAAAAACACACAAACGAGATATATGTGCTGGATTTCGTATCACAAAATCCTTATTATTATTATTATTATTATTATTAGCAACAAGATTGGATGTCCGCAGTTCAAGAAACTCCATGATGAAGCGGTCTGGAAGTGTTCTTCACCACATTGCAATGAATATTGTATGGCTATGACTGACATTATTGTTTATTTTAATCTTGCCTATGCATTATTATTATTACATATACAACACCGAAATACAACACCGCCTGAGCTCTGCGAGTGCATTTTTCCGAATGAAGCAGAGAGTGTTTGAGGACCGGGACATCCGTAGGGAGACCAAGGGGCTTGTGTATAAAGCCATTCCCCTCCCAACCCTGCTATATGCCTGTGAAACGTGGACTGTCTACAGATGTCACATGCAACTCTTGGAACAATTCCATCAGCGCTGCCTCCGAAAAATCCTGCAAATCTCTTGGGAAGACAAGCGGACAAACGTCAGCGTGCTGGAAGAAGAAGCAAAGACCACCAGCATTGAAGCGATGGTCCTCTGCCATCAACTCCGCTGGACCGGCCATGTTGTCCAGATGCCTGACCACCGTCTCCCAAAGCAGTTGTCCTACTCCGAACTTAAGAACGGAAAACGGAACGTTGGTGGACAGGAAAAGAGATTGAAAGATGGGCTCAAAGCCAACCTTAACAACTCTGGCATAGACACTGAGAACTGGGAAGGCCTGGCCCTTGAGCGCTCCAGCTGGAGGTCAGCTGTCACCAGCAGTGCTGCAGAATTCGAGGAGGCACGAATGGAGGGTGAAAGAGAGAAGCGTGCCAAGAGGAAGGCGCGTCAAGCCAACCCCGACCGGGACCACCTTCCACCTGGAAACCAATGCCTTCACTGCGGAAGAAGATGCAGGTCAAGAATAGGGCTCCACAGCCACCTACAAACCCACAAAAATAGTCATCAAGGAAGACCATCTTACTCTTCCAACGAGGGATCACCTAACACAGTGTTTCTCAATCTGGGGGTCGGGACCCCTGTGGGGGTCGCCAAGTCAGAGGGGTCGCCAAAGACTATCAGAAAACATAGTATTTTTTGTTGGTGATGGGGGTTCTGTGTGGAAAGTTTGATCCAATACTATCATTGGTGGGGTTCAGAATGCTATTTCATTGTGGGTGAACTATAAATCCCAATAACTACAACTCCCAAATGGCAAGGTCTATTTTCTCCAAACTTTACCAGTGTTCACACTTGGGCATATTGAGTATTTGTGCCAAGTTTGATCCAGATCCATCATTGTTTGAGTCCACAGTGTTCTCTGGATGTAGGTGAACTACAACTCCAAAAACTCAAGGTCAAGGTCCACCAGACCTTCCCAGTATTTTCTCTTGGTCATGGGAATTCTGTGTGCCAAGTTTGGTTCAATTCCATCATTGGTGGAGTTCATAATGCTCTTTGATTGTAGGTGAACTATAAATGCCAGCAACTACAACTCCCAAATGACAAAATCAATCACCCTTTGATCCCACCAGTATTCAAATTTTGGGCGTATCGGGTTTGTTGTTCATTCGTTCAGTCGTCTCCGACTCTTTGTGACCTCATGGACCAGCCCACGCCAGAGCTCCCTGTCGGCCGTTACCACCCCCAGCTCCCTCAAGGTCAGTCCAGTCACTTCAAGGATGCCATCCATCCATCTTGCCCTTGGTCGGCCCCTCTTCCTTTTGCCTTCCACTTTCCCCAGCGTATCGGGTATTTGTGCTAAATTTGGTCCAGTGAATGAAAATACATCCTGCATATTTACATTATGACTCTTAACAGGAGCAAAATTACAGTTATGAAGTAGCAACGAAAATAACGTTATGGTTGGGGGTCACCACAACATGAGGACCTGTACTAAGGGGTCGCGGCATTAGGAAGGTTGAGAAACACTGGCCTAACATAACAACATTATTATTATTATTATTATTATTATTATTATTATTATTATTATTGTTGTTGTTGTTGTTATATTGTTATATTATTATCTTTATTATTATTATCTGCCTTGCAGAATGTGGTTGGGCCATAAGATCCTTGTGATCAATAACTCTAGGATGCTATGATCATCTGAAGCCATAAGCTTGGTAGTGAAGCCGTTGCCTCGCTCTGTCCATCTCTGTCCGCAAACGAAGGCCCGGCACATCAGGAACCTGTTAACGAGGATGGAGCAGCAGGTGCCGGGGCAACGAAGACGGATGATCCGGCGTCTTAATTAGAGCGCCATCGATCGATCGGAGGCGCAGACGCCTCGCCAGAGAGCTTTCACGCTTCTGGCTGATTGATTGATTGGCGGCTGTCAGAAACCCGGCGTCTCCAGGGACTGTCAGGCTGTCTTGTTTGATTTGGGACTCGGCGATGAATGGAGCCCATCTGCCAAGTGACAAGAAGAAGGGACGCCAAAGAGCATCACTTGGGATCTTATTATGTGTGCGAATTGGAAATGACACGAGGGGATTGGAGTGCAGCTGGTGCAAGGACAAGGCACTCTGCACATGCTCCGTTGACTCTCTTCTTTCCATCTTCATTCTGGGATGGACAGAAAGGAAGCCTTGTTTGGACCATTCAGTGGGATGCAATGGTGAGATTTGGGAAAACACTATGCAACAACATTTGGAAAATGCTCTGTTCCTGGTTTGAAAGTGTTCTTCCTGTTTAATTGTGCAGTCCTTACTTTGAAAGGAGTTGTTCCACTCCAGAAACTTTTGTTTTTGTGGTTGAATTGGTTGGGATTCGATGAAATATTCATTGAAAACTATAGCAATTGTGTTCCATAGTGAAATTGCTTCCATTTGTAACGAGGTCTTTGGAGATCAGCAAAGGGAAGCACTGCTCTCTACTGGTTAGTTGGTGAATGTAGTTAATATATTTTCAAATATACTTACTTACTTACTTACTTAAGCGATCCCTCGTTGACCGAGTAGGATAGTCTTCCAGGATCAGTGTTCTGGTGGGTCCGTAGGTGATTGTGGAGCCCTATTCTCCCACAGTGAGGGCATCGGTTTCCAGATGGAAGGCAGTCCTCTTGGCACGTTTCTCTCTTTCGCCCTCCATTCGTGCCTCTTCAAATTCTGCAGCACTGCTGGTCACAGCTGACCTCCAGCTGGAGCACTCAAGGGCCAGGGCTTCCCAGTTCTCAGTGTCTATGCCAGAGTTTTTAAGGTTGGCTTTGAGCCCATCTTTCAATCTCTTTTCCTGCCCAACAACATTCCGTTTTCCATTCTTGAGTTCGGAGTAGAGCAACTGCTTTGGGAGACGGTGGTCAGGCATCCGGACAACGTGGCCAGTCCAGCAGAGTTGATGGCAGAGGACAGAGGCGGCCCTAGGTAATTTTCAACGGTAAGCAAACAGTATTTTGCCCCCCCCCCCCAACCAATCATTGATATATATTTTCTGTTCATCACGGGAGTTTGTGTGCCATATTTGGTTCAATTCCATCATTGGTGGAGTTCAGAATGCTCTTTGATTGTAGGTGAACTATACATCCCAGTAACTACACTTGCCGCACTTGCTCCCTTGCCTGGCCCGCTTTGGGTCCGGAGGCGTGCTTGAAGACCCCGGCGTGTGCACCCAAAGTCACCTCTTCTCCTGACTTTCTCCTCAGCCATTGGGACCGAGAGAGAGAGAGAGATTGAGAGAGAGGTGGAGATGCCCACCTTCCCTGAAGGTAGGCACAACAACAAAGGAGGGAGCGGAGGTGGGAGATACCTCCAGCCGGAGGGGCTCTCTCTCTCTCTCTCTCTTGGTCCCAATGGCTGAAGATGGAGATGCCCACCTTTCCTGAAGGTAGGCGCAAAAACAAAGGAGGGAGCGGAGGTGGGAGATACCTCCAGCTGGAGGGGCTCTCTCTCTCTCTCTCTCTTGGTCCCAATGGCTGAAGATGGAGATGCCCACCTTTCCTGAAGGTAGGCGCAAAAACAAAGGAGGGAGCAGAGGTGGGAGATACCTCCAGCCGGAGGGGCTCTCTCTCTCTCTCTCTTGGTGTATTTATTGTTTTACTGTTACTGCTTTAATGTTTATTGGTTTGCTTTATGAGTTTTATTGTTTGTATTTGTTTGCTGTTGTTTTATTGAGGGCCTTGGCCTTTGTAAGCCGCACCGAGTCCTTCAGGAGATGTTAGCGGGGTACAAATAAGAGGAGATATGATAGCCATGTTTAAATACATGAGAGGAAGTCATTGGGAGGAGGGTGCAAGCTTGTTTTCTGCTTCCCTGGAGACTAGGACGCAATGGAGCAATGGCTTCAAACTACAATAAAGGAGATTCCATCTGAACATTAGGAAGAACTTCCTGACTGTGAGAGCTGTTCAGCAGTGGAACTCTCTGCCCAGGAGTGTGGTGGAGGCTCCTTCTCTGGAGGTTTTCCTACTTTCCTGCAATTTTCCTGCTTCTTGGCAGAATGGGGTTGGACTGGATGGCCCATGAGGTCTTTTCCAACTCTAGGATTCTATGATTCTATAAATAATCAAAGTTTTCCTGCCTTCCCAGAATTTCTAGCATTGTAGAGAGGGAAAGAAAGCAAAGTAGGGTGGCAACAAGAACAACAACAATTTACAGTTGGCCTGGATGGCATGCATTCTTCTTCACCACATTGCAATGAATATTGCATAGCTATTGTTTATTTTAATCTTGCCTATGTGTTTTAATCTGGTATCACCACCACCACCACCATCACCACCACCACAATCATCATCATCATCATCATCATCATCACCACCACCACTACCACCACCACCACCACCATCATCATCATCATCATCATCATCACCACCACTACCACTACCACCACCACCATCACCACCACCACCATCATCATCATCATCATCATCACCACCACCACTACCACCACCACCACCACCACCACCATCACCACCACCACCATCATCATCACCACCACCACTACCACCACTACCACCACCACCACCACCACCACTATCATCATCATCATCATCATCATCATCATCATCATCATCATCATCATCGTCATCATCATCATCATGTCTCCCAATCCTGTGCATTAACATTCCTAAAGTGATTCTGGTCCTGACCACCAGGTGGCGCTGTGGCCTAAGGTATTTGTCTTTACCTTTTCCAATAAGATTAGAAACCTGGGAGGGGAAACTAAGGGGAAGGGATACCTGCAAGTCAAATGGAGTGCCATAGTAGAGCCATAGCAGCCACAGCAGAGCACCTGAGGAACCAACCTGGACACAGCATATTATTTGAGAACACAGAAGTGCTGGACCACTCTCACAACCACTATGTCAGGCGACACAGAGAAGCCACTGAAATCCACAAGCATGTGGACAATTTCAACAGAAAGGAAGAAACCATGAAAATGAACAAAATCTGGCTACCAGTATTAAAAAACTCTAAAATTACAACAGCAAAACAACAGAGGGGAAACAAACAGGCACATAAAATCACTCTCAACAAAAGATTCCCCCCAGGCACTTCCAAGCCATTGAATGCTAATCAAGGTGATCAGCTGAAACATTCACACCTAGCCCCAGCAGACAAAAGTCCTTTGTCTCACCCTGGTCATTCCACAGATATATAAACCCTTTTTTCCTACTTCCAACAGACCTCACTACCTCTGAGGATGCTTGCCATAGATGCAGGTGAAACGTCAGAAGAAAAATTGCCTCCAGAACATGGCCATATAGCCCGAAAAAACCTACAACAACCCAAATGGAGTGCCTTTTAGAAAAAAGGCCTTGTATTGCACCTGACTGTTAGGAAAAACTTCATGGTGGTAAGAAGTCCAAAAGTGGAATCAGCTGCTGCTTTGGAGTCCAGTGGAGGCAGAATGGGGTTGGACTTAATGGCCTTTGGGGGTCCCTTCCGATTCTTATTCTAAAGTCCAGCACAAGAGAAAAGAAGTCAAAGCTCAAAGACAAAGTGGTTCATGCTTGCCTCAAAGTGAGAAATTATCTTGAAAGGCTTCTTTATTTTTCCCCCCCTGGCTTGGCCCTGCTGAGCCCTTTGGTATCTCAACGTCTTCCTCATTATTGGAGGAACGCCTGCCTTTCATCCCTACCACCAATTTTTCTGTCCTAGCCCCAAACCATTTGTCAGATTTTTTAAATAAAAAAAATCATCATATGCATGGCCTTTTTGATAGACATATATAAAGTTAATTAACCCATGGCATTTGCCAATCGGAAAAAAAAAAAGTCACCAAGGAGTTGGGATTTAATACGAAAGGAGGTTTCGTTTCACATCAGGGAAAAGAAGGGGAAAACTCTCAAAAAGAAAAGTGAGATTTTGACAAACTGTGGCAAGACAATGGATTCCATCACATTGTAGTCAAGTGGAGTTTCCTTCTCTGGAAGTTTTAGAACTGGAAGGCCATCTGTCAGGAAGGATCAAATTGTGCCTTCCTTTCTGGTAGAAAGGCATTGGATTAGATGGCCTTTGGGGTCAAACTGAAGAGAGGAAGGAAGAAGAGAAATGGGTAGAAATTACAGAAAGAGTGAGGAAGAGATATTTGAGAAGATCCCTTTCTGGGATCTATCTATCTATCTATCTATCTATCGATCTATCGATCGATCTATCTATCTATCTATCTATCTATCTATCTATCTATCACCTATCTATCCTGTCTGTCTATTTATTTATCTATCTATCCATCTATCAACCGGCTATCTGTTTGTCTGTCTGTCTATCTATGATAGGTGATTATCTATCTATCATCTATCTATCTATCTATCTATCTATCTATCTATCTATCTATCTATCTATCCTCCCTCCCTCCCTCTCTCTCTCAAAGGGCAGGTCAGAAAGGATAGATAGACAGACAGACAGATACCTGCCTGTCTAGTATCTGTATGTCTGTTTATTCTATCTATCTATCTATCTATCTATCTATCTATCTATCATCTACCATTTATAATCTATCCTGTCTCTCCCATCTATTTATCAATCAATCAGTCATCTATCTACCTGTCTAACTATCGATAGACTATCTATCCTTTCTGACCTGTCTGTCGATAGTTAGATAGACAGGTAGATAGATTATTGACTGATTGATTGACTGATTGATTGACTGATTGATAAATAGACAGACGGGACAGACAGGATAGATAATAAATGATAGATAGATAGATAGATAGATAGATAGATAGATAGATAGATAGATGTCTATCCTTTCTGACCTGTTTGTGTATCACTTATCTATCCTGTCTGTTTGTCTAGGATCTATCTATCTATCTATATCTATCCATCCATCCATCCTGTCCGTCCTGACTATCTGTTAATCAATCATCTATCTATCTCGATGGGAAGATCAGAAGGGATAGCTAGACAGACAGACAGATAACTGCCTATCTGTCTAGTATCTGTCTGTCTATCCTATCTATCTATCTATCTATCTATCTATCTATCTATCTATCTATCTGTCATTTATTATATATCCTGTCTGTCCCGTCTATTTATCAATCATCTATCTATCTATCTATCTATCTATCTATCTATCTATCTATCTATCTATCTATTGATCGATAGGTCAGAAAGGATAGATAGAGAGACAGACAGATAAATCTATCATCCATCTATCCTGTCTGTTTGTCTAGGATCCATCTATCTGTCTGTCTAGCTAGATAGATAGGATAAACAGACAGGTACTAGACAGACAGCTGCCTGTCTCTCTAGTATCTGTCTGTCTGTTTATCCTATCTATCTATCTATCTATCTATCTATCTATCTATCTATCCATCCATCCATCCATCCATCCATCCATCCATCCATCCATCCATCCATCCATCTATCTATCTATCTATCTATCTATCTATCTATCTATCTATCTATCTATCTGTCTGTTGATTTACCTACCTTTCTCTCTATCTATCCTGTCTGTTTATCTGTCTGTCTACCTACCTACCTACCTACCTATCTCTGTCTAGCTATCTAGCTATCTATCTAGCCTATCTGTCTGTCTTGTCTATCCTATCTATCATCTATCTATCTATCTATCTATCTATCTATCTATCTATCTATCTGTCATTTATTATATATCCTGTCTGTCCCGTCTATTTATCAATCATCTATCTATCTATCTATCTATCTATCTATCTATCTATCTATCTATCTATTGATCGATAGGTCAGAAAGGATAGATAGAGAGACAGACAGATAAATCTATCATCCATCTATCCTGTCTGTTTGTCTAGGATCTATCTATCTGTCTGTCTAGCTAGATAGATAGGATAAACAGACAGGTACTAGACAGACAGTTAGCTGCCTGTCTGTCTAGTATCTGTCTGTCTGTTTATCCTATCTATCTATCTATCTATCTATCTATCTATCTATCCATCCATCCGCCCATCCATCCATCCGCCCATCCATCTATCTATCTATCTATCTATCTATCTATCTATCTATCTATCATCTATCTATCTGTTGATTTACCTACCTTTCTCTCTATCTATCCTGTCTGTTTATCTGTCTGTCTACCTACCTACCTACCTACCTATCTACCTACCTCTGTCTAGCTATCTAGCTATCTATCTAGCCTCTCTGTTTATCTGTCTTTTCTATCCTATCCTATCCTATCCTATCCTATCCTATCCTATCTATCTATCTATCTATCTATCTATCTATCTATCTATCTATCCATCCATCCATCCTATCACTATTGGTCTATCTGTTTATCCATTAACATCTAATGTGCATGTTATATCCTGGATGGTGATGAAGGAAGATGATGAGAGATGGGCCAACCTTAGAGAGCTGACTGGAGGGTGCAAACTACCATATATTGCCTTGGCAATTCTGGGATTTGTAGTTCCAACTCACATCAAGGCATTATTGAGCTTTTAAAAAGGATGCCGTCAACATTGTCTCTATGTTTACTATCCCCAGATCGAAGGAGTGTCTTAATGAATCACCTGAGCAACGGTGTTGTGCCTCTGCTTGTAGTCTGTCCGCGATCTTCTTGCAGCAGCTGAGGATGGGATCTCTTGTTTCATCTGCTTCCTTGCAGAGTCTACACTTGGGATCTGTCGCTGACTTTTCAATTCTGGCTTGGATGGCATTAATCACTGGACAAAAGGGTCTCTTGGTCTTCCACCCCACACCAGACGATCCCCCTCGGCCTTAAATACTGTTTGGAAACCATAGACCACAGTAATACCTTGCTAGCAATCTGAGCGAATGTACACGAGGCACCTGGCGCATGTCGGAAAATCCTTAAATAAATACGATTATTAATTAACACTCTTTAACTTCCATCTCGAGAGGTGAGGGATTGTCAAATTAAATCCAAGGAAAGGGGGGAAAAGTCCCTTCGGACGACAATGATGTGACGCCAACGGTGCCCAGGGAAGGGCGATTAACCCCAGTACCTTGTTCTAATTGTTATTTCTGAAATGAGTAGAGAGGAAAAAGGAAGACGGGACGGGGAAAGGGTTTTTTCCCCCCAAAACCCTAAAATCCTTTAATTTCCTCACTTTGTACTCAATCGATTGGTTGTCTATTTTTTTGCCGGAGCCGATCAATAATTAATTAGCCCCAGCAGTGCCAATGGGCAACAAGAGGGGCATCGGAGGCCAGGGAAGAATAAGGCTGTGTATGAAAAATGGTAATGATAGGCTTTGGAGAAATGTTTGGAAGAGGAAATTTAGACATTTAGAAGTCATTTCCTTCCAATTTGGGGTGCCAAAGGTTGGAGGGCTCTAATATTGAGAGACGAAAACAACAACAACAACAACAACACGTCACACAGTCCTAGACTCTTGGGAAGTGTTCAACTTGTGATTTAGTGATACAAAATCCAGCATAGAGATCTTGTTTGCTGTGACATACTGTGCTTTTGTGTCAGAATGATAATAATAATCATCATAAGCATAATAATAATATATTTATTTATTATTTACAGCTTTTATATTCCGCCCTTCTGACCCCACAGGGGACTCAGGGTAGATTACAGTGTACACATATATGGCAAACATTCAATGCCAATTTTTGACATACAAACATATACAATACATACACAGGGGCTATTTAACTTTTTCTAGCCGCCAGGGGCGCTGTCGCTTTCCTCGTCCATCTGCGACGCCGATGAAGCACTTCCGCATTCCCCGCATGCTTCCCCGCTGGAATGCTTTGCCGGAGTCTTCTTTATGGCCTCATAAATCAATTAATTTAGCCTCCCCACACTTTAAGGCGGTACCTAATTTTCCTACTTGACAGATGCAACTATCTTTCGGGTTGCAAAGGTCGACAACAGGCTACACACAATTGGTTGGAAACCCACTCCAACCCAGGCTGGCTTCGAACTCATGGCCTTTTGGTCAGAGTGATCTTAATGCAGCTGACACTTGGCCAGCTGTGCCACAATTCCGGTGCAAAAAACAGTGGCAAAAAAGGCTCTCCATGGACAATTTCTGGGAAAAATTGAGAGCAAATTGACATAGAAAACAGATCTGTCGCTCATAAATGGAACTTTGCATCAGGACTGTGGCACAACTGGCTGAGTGTCAGCTGCATTAAGATCACTTCTGACCAAAAAGTCATGAGTTCGAAGCCAGCCTGGGTCGGAGTGAGCTTCCGACCAATTGTGTAGCTTGTTGTCGACCTTTGCAACCCGAAAGACAGTTGCATCTGTCAGGTAGGAAAATTAGGTACCACCTATGTGTGGGGAGGCTAATTTAACTAATCAGGGTCAGAGTGAGCTTCCGACCAATTGTGTAGCTTGTTGTCGACCTTTGCAACCCGAAAGACAGTTGCATCTGTCAGGTAGGAAAATTAGGTACCACCTATGTGTGGGGAGGCTAATTTAACTAATCAGGGTCAGAGTGAGCTTCCAACCAATTGTGTAGCTTGCTGTCGACCTTTGCAACCTAAAAGACAGTTGCATCTGTCAGGTAGGAAAATTAGGTACCATCTATGTGTGGGGAGGCTAATTTAACTAATTTACGAGACTATAAAAAAGACTCCAGCAAAGCATGCAGGGAATGCGGAAGTACTTCATCCGTGTCGCAGATGGACGATGAAAGCAACAGCTCCCCTCATGGCCAGAAAAGTTAAATAGCCTCTGACTGTCTGTCTATATCTGTTGTGTGTCTTTGGCATTGAATGTTTGCCATATATGTGTGCATTGTAATATGCCCTGAGTCCCCTGTGGGGTGAGAAGGGTAGAATATAAATACTGCAAATAAATAAATAAATAAATAAATAAATAAATAAATAAGCAAACTTTGGAAAAGGAGACAAAGGAGGGCCTGATTCTGGCATCCCAAGAACAAGCCATTCGAGCCAAGGCCATCAGAGCCAGAACTGAAAAGTCGACAACAGATCCCAAATGTAGACTCTGCAAGGAAGAAGGCGAAATGATGGATCCCATCCTCAGCTGCTGCAAGAAGATCGTGGACAGACTCCAAGCAGAGGCACAACACCATTGCTCAGGTGATTCATTGGAACTTGTGCCACAAACACTATCTGCCTGCGACAAAGAACTGGTGGGATCACAAGCTGGAAAAAGTTACAGGGAATGAACACGTCAAGCTACTCTGGGACTTCCAGATTCAGACAGAGTTTCAGAGCACAAGACTCCTGACCTCACGATTGTGGAAAAAACAAAATATGAATTGTCGATGTTGCAATCCCAGGCGACAACAGGATTGAAGAGAAGCAACTGGAAAAGCTGACACGATATGAGGATTTAAAGATCGAACTGCAAAGACTCTGCCACAAACAAGTCAAGGTGGTTCCAGTGATGATCAGCACACGGGGTGCAGTGCCTAACAACCCTGGCCTGGACTTAAACACAGTCGGCACTGACAAAATTACCATCTGCCAGCTGCAGAAGGCCACCTTGCTGGGATCTGCACATATTATTCGGCGATACATCACACAGTCCTAGACACTTGGGAAGGGACCGACGTGTGATCCAATTCAACAGCCAGCAGGGACCTTGTTTGCTGTGGACTCATCTTGTTGTGTTTCAAACAATAATAATAATAATAATAATAATAATAATAATAATAATAATTTATTTATCGTGTCAGAAGTGAATTGAGAATACAGTTCTAAAGTATAGAAAAACCACTCAGTTAAAAACTTGGCATTATACTAAAATGTCCTTTGACCAGAAGCTGACCACTTGGAGTGCCTCTGGTGTTGTTATAAGAAGGTCCTCCATTGTGCACATGGCAGGGCTCAGGCTGCATTGTAGTAAGTGACCTGTGTTTTGCTTGCCTCTGCATTCGCATATTGTGGACTCCACTTTGTTGCCCCATTTCTTAAGCTTGGCTCTGCATCTTGTGGTGCCAGAGCACAGTCTGTTCGGCGCCTTCCCAGTCGCCCAGTCTTCTGTGTGCCCAGATGCAGTCTCTCATTTGGTATCAGCCACTGACTGAAGTTCCAGGTTTTCGCCTGCTACTTTTGGACTCTTGCTTGCTGAGGTGTTTCTGTGAGTAGAACTTAGGAAGTTATTTCTTGATTTAAGGTGTTAGCATGCTGGCTGATATCCAAACAGAGAATGGTCCAGAGATGTCACTGCCTTGTTCCTTTCATTATTGGCTGCTCTACCAAACTAAACAGTATAATTTCTCCAGTGGTGTAGGGCGCAGGCACCCCGTGATAATGCGGCATGTCTAATTAAGAGCCACATTCACTGTTTTAGCGTAGTGAAATGTGTTCCACACTGGGCATGAATATTCAGCGGCAGAGTAACCAACCGCAAGGACAGATGCCTTCGCTGTGTCTGGTTGTGATCCCCAGGTTGTGCCAGTCAGCTTTTGTATGATATTATTTCTAGCATGCACTTTTTGCTTGATATTCACACAGTGCTTCATGTAAGTCAGAGCATGGCCCAGACTGACTCCTAGGTATTTGGGTGTGCTGGAGTGTTCCAGTGGGATTCCTCTGAGATCATCCTCAGAGCTCGAGATACTTGTCTGTTCTTAAGATGAAAAGCACATGCCTACATTTTAGATGGATTAGGAGTCAGCTGGTTTTCCCTGTAATAGGCAGTAAGAGCACGTAGAGCTTCGGAGAGCTTCTGTTCAACCATTTCAAAGCTCCCTACTTGGGTGGTGATGGCAGGATCATCAGCATAGATGAAACTCTCTGTTCCTTCTGGCAATGGCTGGTCATTTGTGTAGATGTTGAACATGGATGGAGTGAGCACGCTCCCCTGAGGCAGGCCATTCTTCTGTTTCCGCCATCTGCTTCTCTGGACCTGGAACTCAACAAAGAAGCTCCTGTTTTGTAGCAGGTTTCCTATGAGGCAGGTGAGGTGGTCGTCCTTTGTGATACTAAACACTTTTCTCAGGAGGAGACGGTGGCTTACAGTCTCATAAGCCACTGACAGGTCGATGAAGACAGCTCCTGTGAACCAACACAGTGGTATTAGGCCTAGATTCATTTTGTGTAAGCCTTGGCCTCCTAAGCTGTTTTCAATGCCATTCACATCATAATGGTGGACAATCAGGCGGTGGTGCTTTTGAGCATGGACAAAATGCATTTCTGTCTTCTTTCCTGTCACCAATGCCATTCACATCATAATAAGAGACAATCAGAAGATGGTGCATTTGCGCATGTGCAGAGTGCCTTTCCATGTTCATTCCTGCTTGCATTGCATCAGAAGGTGGTGTTTTTGAGCATGCACAGAGTGCATCTCCAGCCTCTTTCCTGCTTCCAGTGCCATTCACATCATAACGGTACAGAATAGGGAGGTGATGCTTTTGAGCTTGGACAGAGTGCCTTTTCATCTTCTTCTCTGCTTCCAATGCCATTCACATTATAATGGTAGACAATCGGGAGGTGGTACATTTGAGCATGGACAGAGTGCCTTTTCATCTTCTTCTCTGCTTCCAATGCCATTCACATTATAATGGTAGACAATCGGGAGGTGGTACATTTGAGCATGGACAGAGTGCCTTTTCATCTTCTTCTCTGCTTCCAATGCCATTCACATTATAATGGTAGACAATCGGGAGGTGGTACATTTGAGCATGGACAGAGTGCCTTTTCATCTTCTTCTCTGCTTCCAATGCCATTCACATTATAATGGTAGACAATCGGGAGGTGGTACATTTGAGCATGGACAGAGTGCCTTTTCATCTTCTTCTCTGCTTCCAATGCCATTCACATTATAATGGTAGACAATCGGGAGGTGGTACATTTGAGCATGGACAGAGTGCCTTTTCATCTTCTTCTCTGCTTCCAGTGCCATTCCTATTATAATGGTAGACAATCAGGAGATGGTGCATTTGAGCATGGACAGAGTACCTTTCAGTCTTCTTTCTTGCTTCCAATGCCATTCATCAGAAGGTGATGCTTTTGAGCGTGCACAGAGTGCCTTTCCGTCATCTTTTCCGCTTCCAATGCCATTCACATCATAATGGTAGACAATCAGGAGATGGTGCATTTGAGCATGGATTGAGTGCTCTTCCATCTTCTTTCCTGCTTCTAATGCTCCTGACACGACAAAAAAAAAATGCCATTCACATCATAGCATTGGACAATCACGATCATCAGCATAGATGAAGCTCTCTATCCCTTCTGGCAGTTGCTGGTCATTTGTGTAGATGTTGAACATGGATGGAGCGAGCACGCTCCCCTGAGGCAGGCCGTTCTTCTGTTTCCGCCATCTGCTTCTCTGGCCCTGGAACTCAACAAAAAAGCTCCTGTTTTGTAGCAGGTTTCCTATGAGGCGGGTGAGGTGGTAATTCTTTGTGGTATTATACATTTTTCTCTGGAGGAGGTGACAATTTACTGTATCATAAGCTGCTGACAGGTCTATGAAGACAGCGCCTGTATTCTGCTGTCTTTCAAAACCATCTTCGATGTGCTGAGTCAGGTTCCGCACTTGTGATGCGCAGCATATTTCCATAAAATACATATTAAAATACACAAAACAAAAATTGGAAAACAGAAGTTAAAAATTCGTCATTAAAACTGTTTCTGTCTTCTGACCATTCACTTCCAGACCCAATAGAGATGGGTTGGCGAACCTAGGAATGCTTTGAAATGCTTGGATCTAATGTCTAGATGTAGGGAAGTCATGCTCCCCATGCTCTATTCTGCTTTGGTTAGACCACATCTGGAATATTGTGTCCAATTCTGGGCACCACAATTGAAGAGAGATATTGACTCTAAGCTGGAATGTGTCCAGAGGAGGGCGACTAAAATGATCAAGGGTCTGGAGAACAAGCCCTATGAGGAGTGGCTTAAGGAGCTGGGCATGTTTAGCCTGAAGAAGAGAAGGCTGAGAGGAGATATGATAGCCATGTATAAATATGTGAGAGGAAGCCACAGGGAGGAGGGAGCAAGCTTGTTTTCTGCTTCCTTGGAGACTAGGACGCGGAGCAATGGCTTCAAACTACAAGAGAGGAGATTCCACCTGAACATGAGGAAGAACTTCCTGAGTGTGAGAGCCGTTCAGCAGTGGAACTCTCTGCCCCGGAGTGTGGTGGAGGCTCCTTCTTTGGAAGCTTTTAAGCAGAGGCTGGATGGCCATCTGTCAGGGGTGATTTGAATGCAACATTCCTGCTTCTTGGCAGGGGGTTGGACTGGATGGCCCATGAGGTCTCTTCCAACTCTTTGATTCTATGATTCTATGATTCTAGGGGCTGGATGGCCATCGGTTGGGAGGGTTCGGATTGTGCCTTTTTGCCTGACAGAAGTGGGTTGGACATCTATAGAATTACCTGGATTACCTGGCAAAATGCCTTAGCCAAGGCCATTGTTTTTCCCAGGCATTTTAGAAATGAAGCCAAGGGTTCCATGGTTATGGGTTATATTTTTAACGAGACGTAACATAACAGAGTCTATAAGGAGCTCTGTTCCTGAATGGCAAAGATGTGAAATATGGCCATCGTCGAACTGCTCAATTATATTTTCCGGCAGACGTTAAGTCCACTTACGAAGTCGCCTGCGCCCGTCAGGATTTTGGCCGTAATGCCTCTGAAGCCGATTAAAAAGCCTTCTTCCGAGGCTGGAAAATGGGCTGGAAACTCATTAAGGGTAAGTAACGCCAGCCTGCTATTTCCTTACATATAAAGGAAAGAACACGGAGCAATTTTGCAATGTCTGCATTCACGGGTAATGCGCCAGCATGCATTGTGCAATGGGAGCCAAAGGAGCAACCCAAGAACCAGATTAGAGGGATGGGCCGAAACTAACAAAATGAAGTTCAACAGTGACAAATGCAAGATACTCCACTTAGGCAGAAAAAACAAAATGCAAAGATACAGAATGGGGGACAATGCCTGGCTCGAGAGCAGTACGTGTGAAAAAGATCCTGGAGTCCTTGTGGACAACAAGTTAAACATGAGCCAACAATGTGATGTGGCGGCAAAAAAAGCCAATGGGATTTTGGCCTGTATCAATAGGAGCATAGAGTCTAGATCTAGGGAAGTCATGCTCCCCATGCTCTATTCCGCTTTGGTTAGACCACACCTGGAATATTGTGTCCAATTCTGGGCACCACAATTCAAGAGAGATATTGACAAGCTGGAATATGTGTCCAGAAGAGGGCGACTAAAATGATCAAGGGTATGGAAAACAAGCCCTATGAGGAGCGGCTTAAGGAGCTGGGCATGTTTAGCCTGAAGAAGAGAAGGCTGAGAGGAGATATGATAGCCATGTATAAATAAGTGAGAGGAAGCCACAGGGAGGAGGGAGCAAGCTTGTTTTCTGCTTCCCCGGAGACTAGGACACAATGGAACAATGCCTTCAAACGACAAGAAAGGAGATTCCATCTGAACGTGAGGAAGAACTTCCTGACTGTGAGAGCTGTTCAGCAGTGGAACTCTCTGCCCAGGAGTGTGGTGGAGGCTCCTTCTTTGGAAGCTTTTAAACAGAGGCTGGATGGCCATCTGTCAGAGGTTATCTGAATGCAATATTCCTGCTTCTTGGCAGAATGGGGTTGGACTGGATAACCCACGAGGTCTCTTCCAACTCTTTGATTCTATGATTCTATGATTCTACATCCCAAATAGACTACTGCAATGCACTCTATGTGGGGTTGCCTTTGAAGACTGTTCACGCAATAGAAGTGCCCGATGTGTATCATGGAATTATGGAGTTGGGAGAGACCCCAAAGGCTATCCAGTCCAACCCCCTTCTGCTAGGCAAGAAGACACCATCAAAACACTCCTGACAGATGGCCATCCAGTCTCTGCTTGCTGGGGTGACCCAGCACATAGAAGATTGGGTTGTTGTAGGTTTTTCCAGGCTATATGGCCATGCTCTGGAGGCAATTTTTCTCCTGACGTTTCGCCTGCATCTATGGCAAGCATCCTCAGAGGTAGTGAGTAAGCCATTGAATGCTAATCAAGGTGATCAGCTGAAACATTCACATCTAGTCCCACCAAACAAAAGTCCTTTGTCTCACCCTGGTCATTCCACAGATATATAAACCCATTTTTCCTACTTCCAACAGACCTCACTACCTCCGAGGATGCTTGCCATAGATGCAGGCAAAACGTCAGGAGAAAAATTGCCTCCAGAACATGGCCATATAGCCCGGAAAAACCTACAACAACCCAGTGATTCTGGCCATGAAAGCCTTCGACAATACATAGAAGATTGTTTTGGAAGAAAGCAGATTACAGGAACTGTCTTCATAGACCTGTCAGCAGTTTATGATACTGTAAATCATTGCTTCCTCCTGAAAGAAACGTATAATATCACAAAGGACTACGACCTCACCTACTTCATAGGAAATCTGCTACAAAACAGGAGCTTTTTTGTTGAGTTCCAGGGCCAAAGAAGCAGATGCTGAAAAGTGGCTGAGAGGGAAAAGGAAGGAGCTTGTCGCTGTTTGGAATTGTGGGAGTTGAAGTCCAAAACACCTGGAGAGCCAAAGTTTGTCCATATTTGATCAAAGCCCTCCTGACAGATGGCCATCCAGCCTCTGTTTGAGACCATAAGGTATCGCTTATGCGGGGAGGCAAATTTAACTAATTTACAACACCATAAAAATCTCCAGCAGCGTGCAAAAGAATGAGGAAGTACTCCATCGGTGCCACGAGTGGACGGTGAAGCAACAGCTCCCCCGGTGGCCAGAATACCCTCATGAAGCTGGAATGTTAAATAGCCTCTGTGTGTCTGTCTATATATGTCGTGTGTCTATGGAATTGAATGTTTGCCATGTATATGTGCATTGCGATCTGCCCTGAGTCCCCTGTGGGGTGAGAAGGGCAGAATATACATACTGTAAATCAGCGTTTCTCAACCTGGGGGTTAGGACCCCTGGGGGGTCGCGACCCCTGGGGGGGTCGCAAGGGGGTGTCAGAGGGGTCGCCAAAGACCATCAAAAAACACAGTATTTTTCTGTTGGTTGTAGGGGTTCTGCATGGGAAGCTTGGCCCAATTTTCTCATTGGTGGGGTTCAGAATGCTCTGTGATTGTAGGTGAACTATAAATCCCAGCAACTACAACTCCCAAATGTCAAGATTCTATTTTCCCCAAATTCCACCACTGTTCACATTTGGGCATATTGAGTATTTGTGCCAATATTTGGTCCAGATCCTTCAATGTTTGAGTCCACAGTGCTCTCTGGAGGTTGGTGAACTATAACTCCCAAACTCAAGGTCAATTCCTACCAAACCCTTCCAGTATTTTCTGTAGGTCATGTGTGCCAAGGTTGGTTCAATTTCATTGTTGGTAGAGTTCAGAATGCTCATTGATTGAAGGCAAACTATAAATCCCAGCAACTACCACTCTCAAGTGACAAAATCAATCCCCCCCAACCCCATGTATTGGGTATTTATGCCCAGTTTGGTCCAGTGAATGGCTGCATGTCGGATATTTACATTACAATACATAACAGTAGCCAAATTACAGTCATGAAGTAGCAATGAAAATAATGTTGGGGGTCACCACAACATGAGGAACTGGGTTAAGGGGTCGCAGCACTAGGAAGGTTGAGAAACACTGCTGTAAATAATAAATAAGTCCTGGTGCCTCTCTATTCTGCCTTGGTTAGACCTCTCTACCTGGAATCACACTGTGTCCAATTCTGGGCATCACAGTTCAAAAGAGATATTGACTCTAAGCTGGAAGGGGTCCAGAGGAAGAGAAGACTCAGAGGATCAAAGATCTGGAGACCATGAATAATCCCTATGAAGAGCATCTTAAAGAGCTGTGTAACCTGCAGAAGAGAAGGCTGAGAGGAGATTTGAGAGCCAGGTGAAAGACTGTATAAGGAAGAGGGAGCAGGCTTGTTTTCTGCTGCCCTGGATTCTACAACTCAAGGCAATGGGTTTAAGTGGTCCAAAGGAGATTCCATTTGAACATTGTGAAGAACTTGCTGACCAGGGGCGGCTCATCCATTACGCAAAGTAAGCGGTCGCAGAACACTTTTTTCTGCCAGGGGCGCAGATGCGCCTCTGTAAATGCCCCTCGACCGCCACTTGAGGAGCGCCCCCTCAGCTCACAACAGCCCTAGCAGTCTGGGGGGAGCCTCGGCTTTCTTGCCTCGCTGCCGGGCGATCCTCTTCCCAAAGGGGCCGGGCCCTTGAGCCTCACCTCGCCCCTCTTGTTCCTGCTACACCCGGCCACCGGGTGCGCGAGCAGAGCCGGCGCTCAATCGTTCTCCGCGTTCGATCCCTTCCCCATGACCGGCTCCCTTTCCCGATCCCCCGGCGCTCCACCTGCCTCCTCTCCTCTCCCCAATCTGCAGGTGGGCCAAGGGGCGGAGCCGCTACGCCTGGCTCACTTTGGGTCCAGAGGCGTGCCTGAAGACCCCAGCGTGCGCACCAAAAGTCACCTCTTCTCCTGACTTTCTCTTCAGCCATTGGGACCGAGAGAGAAAGAGAGAGAGAGAGAGAGAGAGCCCCTCCGGCTGGAGGTATCTCCCACCTCCGCTCCCTCCTTTGTTTTTGCGCCTACCTTCAGGAAAGGTGGGCATCTCCACCTCTCTCTCTCTCTCTCTCTCTTGGTCCCAATGGCTGAGGAGAAAGTCAGGAGAAGAGGTGACTTTTGGTGCACATGCCGGACCCAAAGCGGGCCAGGCAAGGGAGCAAATGCGGCAAGTGTAGTTACTGGGATGTATAGTTCACCTACAATCAAAGAGCATTCTGAACTCCACCAATGATGGAATTGAACCAAATATGGCACACAGAACTCCCACGATGAACAGAAAATATATATCAATGATTGGTTGGGGAGGGGGTGTGCCAAAATACTGCTTGCTTACCGTTGAAAAGTACCTAGGGCCGCCTCTGTTGCTGACCTTAAGAACTGTCCAGCAGTGGAACTCTCTGTCTCGACGTCCAGTGGAAGCTCCTTCCTTGGAGGCTTTGAAACAGAGGCTGGATGGCCATCTGTTGAGGGTGTTTTGATTGTGTTTTCCTGCATGGCAGAAAGGGATGGCACTAGATGGTCCACGTGGTGTCTTCCAACTCTTTGATTCTATCATCCTATCCAATAGCTGTGCTGAAGAAGTGAATTCTAACCTGTGAAGATCCTTTTGGATCCGGATCCTGTCCTTTGGGGTAAATCCTATCATTCCCAATATCGAATTATCTGCAAATTGGATCAATATGCCTACTGTTCACAAGAGGTGATCAGTGTGGACCAGAAGTATGCAGTGTGTATTACTTCACTTACTTAGGCAATCCCTCGTTGTCTGAGTAGGATTGTCTTCTAAGATTGGTGTCCTGGCGGTCGGTCCATAGGTGACTGTGGAGCACTGTTCTTGATCTGCATGTCCTCCCCCAGTGAGGGCATTGGTTTCCAGATGGAAGGCGGTCCCGGTCGGGGTTGGCTTGATGTGCCTTCCTCTTGGCATGTTTATCCCTTTTGCCCTCCATTAATGCCTCTTCAAATTCTGCAGCACTGATGGTCACAGCTGACCTCGAGCTGGATCACTCAAGGGCCAGGGCTTCCCAGTCCTCAGTGTCTATGCCAGAGTTTTTAAGGTTGGCTTTGAGCCCATCTTTCAATCTCTTTTCCTGTCCACCAACATTCTGTTTTCCATTCTTGAGTTTGGAATAAAGCAACTGCTTTGGGGGACAGTGGTCGGGCATCTGGACAACGTGGCCAGTCCAGCGGAGTTGATAGCGGAGGATCATCGCTTCAATGCTGGTGGTCTTTGCTTCTTCCAGCATGCTGACATTTCCATGGCTGTCTTCTTCCCAAGAGATTTGCAGGATTTTTCAGAGGCAATGTTGATGGAATCGTTCCAGGAGTTGCATGTGACGTCTGTAGACAGTCCACGTCTCGTAAATGTATAGCAGGGTTGGGAGGACAATAGCTTTATAAACAAACCCCTTGGTCTCCCTACGGATGTCCTGGTCCTCAAACACTCTCTGCTTCATTCAGAAAAATGCTGCACTCGCAGAGCTCAGGCAGTGTTGTATTTCAGTGTCGATGTTGACTTTGGTGGAGAGGTGGCAGCCAAGGGAGCAGAAATGGTTCACATTTTCTAATGTTACACCATTAAGCTGTATTTCTGGCACTGGAGAGGGATTGGACGGTGACTGCTGGAAGAGCACTTTGGTTTTCTCGATGTTCAATGACAGGCTAAGCTTCTTGTATCCTTCTGTGAAGGTGTTTAGAGTGGGTTGTTGTAGGTTTTTTCGGGCTATATGGCCATGTTCTAGAGGCATTTTCTCCTGACGTTTCACCTGCATCTATGGCAAGCATCCTCAGAGGTAGTGAGGTCTGTTGGAAGGTTTTTAGAGTGGCTTGTAGGTCTTCTTCTGAATGCGGAAATGGTCAATATTTTCTAATGTTACACCATTAAGCTGTATTTCTGGCACTGGAGAGGGATTGGCCGGTGACTGCTGGAAGAGCACTTTGGTTTTCTCGATGTTAAATGAGAGGCTGAGCTTCTTGTATGCTTCTGTGAAGGTGTTGAGAGTGTGTTGTTGTAGGTTTTTTGGGGCTATATGGCCATGGTCTAGAGGCATTTTCTCCTGACGTTTCACCTGCATCTATGGCAAGCATCCTCAGAGGTAGTGAGGTCTGTTGGAAGGTTTTTAGAGTGGCTTGTAGGTCTTCTTCTGAATGCGCACAGACAGTGGAAATGGTTAACATTTTCTAATGTGACACCATTAAGCTGTATTTCTGGCACTGGAGAGGGATTGGCCGGTGACTGCTGGAAAAACACTTTGGTTTTCTTGATGTTCAATGACAGGCCAAGCTTCTCGTATGCCTCTGCAAAGGTGTTTAGAGTGGCTTGTAGGTCTTCTTCTGAATGTGTACAGACAACGCTATCATCAGCATACTGGAGTTCTATAACAGATGTTATAACAAAATTAAATGCCTAGTCCACATCTCACAGGCATATAGCAGGGTTGGGAGGATAATAGCTTTGTAAATAAGGCCGTGACAGACTTTGTATTTCTAGGTGCAAAGATGACTGCAGATGCAGACTGTGGCCAGGAAATCAGAAGACGCTTCCTTCTTGGGAGGAGAGCAATGTCCAGTCTCGAGAAAATAGTCAAGAGCAGAGACATCAGACTGGCAACAAAGATCCATTGCCTAGTCCAAGCCATGGTCTTCCCTGTAGGAACCTACGGATGTGAGAGCTGGACCTTCAGGAAGGCTGAGCGAAGGAAGAGAGATGCTTTTGAGCTGTGGTGTTGGAGGAAAGTCCTGAGAGTGCCTTGGACGGCGAGAAGATCCAACCAGTCCATCCTCCAGGAAATAAAGCCCGACTGCTCATTGGAGGGAAGGAGACTAGAGGGAAAGTTGAAGTCCTTTGGCCACATCATGAGGAGACAGCAAAGCCTAGAGAAGACATTATGCTGGGGAAAGTAGAAGGAAAAAGGAAGAGGGGCCGACCAAGGGCAAGATGGATGGATGGCATCCTTGAAGTGACTGGACTGACCTTGAAGGAGCTGGGGGTGGTGACGGCTGACAGGGAGCTCTGGCGTGGGCTGGTCCATGAGGTCACGAAGAGTCGGAGATGACTGAACGAATGAACAACAACAACAGTCCATGTCTTGCAGGCGTATAGCAGAGTTGGGAGGACAATAGCTTTGTAAACAAGAACTTTGGTCTCCCTACAGATGTCCCGGTCCTCAAACACTCTCTGCTTCATTCGGAAGAATGCTCACTCACAGAGCTGTGTATTAAAAGTGATTGTTATGTATACAATGTGTATTAGAAGTGATTATGAAATGCACTGAAAGCCCCAATGCCTATTGGGAAACTTGGTGGTACCCGGATCCTCGTTTTTGCAATTCCTTGACAGTGTCTCATTGCATTTCTGCAAACTAGTGACAGATGTGTGTAATTACCCCAAAAGGCATGCATCCTCAATATCTCAAGCACTGGAGAATAACCCTGTTAGGCCTCCAAACCTCCTGCCGAAGGAGTGTTTGCTTTTCTTCTGCCATGCTCAGCGCAAGGCATCACCTTCTCTCCGTGTTTGCCGAGAGACAAGTTTCCCAAACGTGCAATAATTGAGTCGCTGATGGTGTTCGAGAGGCAATTCTGGATTTCCCCGGAGACGGACGAAGAGACAAGGGAGCTCTCCAAAGGCAATGGGCTGCGTCCTTCCTGGGGAGAAGGCCCAAACGCACCCAAATATTGGCCTTGGGGGGCTCTTGCTCTCTTTCCCCTCCCTGGAAAACACACCCAAAGCCTTGGCATCCCTGAACCCTGGCGTCACCCCCTTCCTCTTGCAGCAATTCCCTCTGCCCTGGGGATTTTTCCCGGGTTTGGCTTGTGTTGACAGTGGAGTAATTTTTAAATAGAGTATTAAGAGACACCGAGTGATTCAGCCTCCCTGGAGCTCTGTGCTGGGAAGCTTCTTGGAATTAATGAGAGAAAGAAAGAGAGAGAGAGGAAGGAGGAGTGAGGGAGGGAGGGAGTGACTGTAGCAGGCGGCTGGAGAGGTAAGGAGGGGGCTCAGGTAAGGCAAGGCAGCCGCCCACCAGGTGGGGAATCATCTGCAGGGAGAAAGACAAGCTCTAGGCAGGTGCAGAGAGAGAGAGAGAATGAGAAATGGATGGATGGATGGATGGAGAAGGAGGGAGGAACAGAAGAGGGAAATGGGACCAGAGG
This sequence comes from Anolis sagrei, assembly GCF_037176765.1. Taxonomy (NCBI): domain Eukaryota; kingdom Metazoa; phylum Chordata; class Lepidosauria; order Squamata; family Anolidae; genus Anolis; species Anolis sagrei. The sequence continues at coordinate 79,615,219 of NC_090035.1, read as the reverse complement.
GCGAGAGAGAGGTTGGGAAAGGTACACACAAGATGACAGACAGACGGATAGATATTTAGATATGGGAGGGAGAAGGAAAGGAGGGAGGGAGAAAGAAAGAAAGAGACAGACAGATGGAGAGAGGAGTGGAAAGAGGGACATAAAAAGGGAAGGGGGAATTGGGCCAGAGAAGGAAAGGTACATAAAAGATGATAGAGGATGGATGGATAGATATTTAGATGTGGGAGGGAGGGAGGGAGGGAGGAAAGAAGGAAGGAAGGAAGGAAGGAAGGAAGGAAGGAAGGAAGGAAGGAAGGAAGGAAGGAAGAGACAGACAGATGGAGGGAGGAGTGGAAAGAAGGACATACAAGGAAAGAGGAAACTGGACAAAGAAGGAGAGGATGGGAAAGGTACATAAAAGATGATAGATAGATAGATAGATAGATAGATAGATAGATAGATAGATAGATAGATGGATATTTAAATGTGGGAGGGAGGGAGGGAGGGAGGGAGGGACGAAGGAAGGAAGGAAGGAAGGAAGGAAGGAAGGAAGGAAGGAAGGAAGGAAGGAAGGAAGGAAGGAGACAGATGGAGGTAGAAGTGGAAAGAGAGACATACAAGGGAAGAGGGAATTGGACCAGAGAAGGAGGGAGAGGCTGGGAAAGGTACATAAAAGATTATAGATGGATGGATGGATTGATATTTAAATGTGGGAGGGAGGGAGGGAAGGAAGGAAGGAAGGAGAAAGAAAGAAAGAAAGAAAGAAAGAAAGAGATGGAGAGAGGAGTGGAAAGAGGGACATAACAAGGGAAGAGAGATTTGGACCAGAGAATGAGGGAGAAGCTGGGAAAGCTACATAAAAGATGATAGTGGATGGATGGATAGAGATAGATAGATAGATAGATAGATAGATAGGCAGATGCAGAAGAATAGATGCGAGGGGAATGGGACCAGAGATAGTGTGAAAGATTGGGAAAGATACATATAAAATAATAGATAAGTTGTAGATAGATATTCATATGGGAGGGAAAGAAAGAAAGAAAGAAAGAAAGAAAGAGAAAAGGGGGGAAAAAGAATGAGAGATGGATGGATGGAGAAGGGGGGGGGGGAGGAACAGAAGAGGGAAATGGAACGAGAGGGTGAGTGAGAGGTTAGGAAAGGTACACATAAGATGACAATCAGATGGATAGATATTTGATATGGGAGGGAGAAGGAAAGGAGGGAGGAAGAAAGAAAGAAAGAAAGAAAGAGACAGACAGATGGAGAGAGGAGTGGAAAGATGGATATAAAAGGGAAGAGGGAATTGGACCAGAGAAGGAGGGAGAGGCTGGGAAAGATACATAAAAGATGATAGAAGATGGATGGAGATAGATAGATAGATAGATAGATAGATAGATAGATAGACAGACAGACAGACATTCAGATGCAGAAGAATAGAAAGGGGAAGGGGACCAGAAAAGGAGTGAAAGATTGGGAAAGGTACATATAAAATAATAGATAAGTTGTGGATAGATATTCATATGGGAGGGAGGGAAAGAAAGAAAAAGAGAGAGAGAGAAGAAAAGAATGAGAGATGGATGGATGAATGGATGAATGGATAGATGGATGGAGAAGGAAGGAGGGAGGAACAGAAGAGGGAAATGGGACCAGAGGGCAAGCGAGAGGTTGGGAAAGGTACACATAAGATGATAGACAGATGGATAGATATTTAGATGAGGGAGGAAGAAAGAAAGAAAGAAAGAAGAAAGAGACAGATGGAGGGAGGAGTGGAAAGAGAGAATTGGACCAGAGAAGGAGGGAGAGATTGGGAAAGGTACATAAAAGGTGATAGAGGATGGATGGATAGAGATAAATAGACAGACAGATAGATAGACATTCAGATCCAGAAGGATAGAAAGGGGAAGGGGACCAGAGAAGGAGTGAAAGATTGGGAAAGGTACATATAAAATGATAGATAAGTAGTAGATAGATAGATATTCATATGGATGGGAGGGAGGGAGGGAGGGAGGGAGGGAGGGAGGGAGAAAAAGAGAGAAAGAGAGAAAAAGAGAGAGAGACAGATAAATGGGGAGAAGGATGGAGAGAAGGAGGGAAGAGGGAGATGAGACCATATGATAGATGGGTAAATGTGTGGATGGATGCATGCATAGATGATAGATAGAGGAAAGAAGGAAGGGAGGAAGGAAGGGCAGACAAATGGGGAGAACGATGGAGAAAAGGAGAAACAAGCAGAGAGAGATGAGACCAGGTGATAGATGGGTAAATGCATGGATGGATGGATGCATGGATAATAGATAGATAGATAGATAGATAGATAGATAGATAGAGGAGGGAGGGAGGGAGGGAGAAGAAAAGAAAGAAAGAAAGAAAGACAAAAGGGGGAGGGATGGAGAGGAGAAACAAGGAAAGCGAGAAGTGGGACCAGATGATAGATGGATAGATGGGTGCATGTATACATGCATAGATAGATAGATAGATAGATAGATAGATAGATGAAAGAAAGAAAGAAAGAAAGAAAGAAAGAAAGAAAGAAAGAAAGAAAGAAAGGGGAAGGAAGGAAGGAAGGAAGGAAGGAAGGAAGGAAGGAAGGAAGGAAGGAAGGAAGGAAGGAAGGGGCAGACAAAGGGGGATGGCAAGAGGGAGAGACAAGGAGAGAGAGGGGTGGGACCAGATGATGAATGGATGCATAGATAGATAGATAGATAGATAGATAGATAGATAGATAGAGGAAAGAGGGAGAAGTAGAGAAAAAGAAAGATGAGGATAAGGAGAGGTAAACAGGGAGACTGATAGACAGGTGAATATAGGCATGCAGATGGGGAAGAGATAGAAATGAAGATAGATATGGAGAAAGAGAGAGATGGGGATAGAGACAAATGGCTGGATGGAAAGATGGAGTGAGAGGTGGAAACCAGGAGATAGAAAAATGATTGACAGATATTTAGATTGGTGTGAAAGACAGAAGGGAAAAAAAAGGAAACGAGAAGTAAGGCTAGAGATGGAGAAAGAAGAGGGAGAGGAAAGAAGCAGAGGCAGATAGATGGGTGGATAGATAGATAGCTAGATAGATAGATAGATAGATAGACAGACAGACAGAGAGATGGATAGACAGACAGATAGATAGTCAGATGGATAGTTGGGTGGATGGATGGATGGATGGATGGATGGCTAGATGGATGGATGGATGGATGTATAGAAAGATAGATGATAGATAGATAGATAGTCAGAGAGAGAAATAGTCAGATGGGTAGTTGGATAGATAGTTGGATAGAGACAGACAGTCAGAGAGAGAGAGAGATGGATAGTTGGATGGGTGGATGGGTGGGTGGCTGGATAGATAGATATAGATAGATAGTCAGAGAGAGATAGTCAGATGGGTAGTTGGGTAGTTGGGTGGGTGGGTGGGTGGGTGGGTGGCTGGATAGATAGATAGATAGATAGATAGATAGATAGATAGATAGATAGTCAGAGAGAGATAGTCAGATGGGTAGTTGGGTAGTTGGGTGGGTGGGTGGGTGGGTGGGTGGATAGATAGATAGTCAGAGAGAGATAGTCAGATGGGTAGTTGGGTAGTTGGGTGGGTGGGTGGGTGGGTGGCTGGATAGATAGATAGATAGATAGATAGATAGATAGTCAGAGAGAGATAGTCAGATGGGTAGTTGGGTAGTTGGGTGGGTGGGTGGGTGGCTGGATAGATAGATAGATAGATAGATAGATAGATAGATAGATAGATAGATAGCCAGAGAGAGAGATAGTCAGATGGATAGTTGGGTGGGTGGGTGAGTGGGTGGGTGGATAGATAGATAGATAGATAGTCAGAGAGAGATAGTCAGATGGGTAGTTGGATAGATGGATAGATGGATGGATAGATGGATAGACAGACAGATAGATAGTCACTCAGAGAGAGAGATAGTCAGATGGATAGTTGGACAGATAAGATCAACAGACCAACAGACAGACAGACAGACATATTCAGATGGGGACTGAAAGGGAGAGGGATTGAAAATCAGAGAGGATGAAGTGGCCAGACAAATGGATGGAGGAGAGACAGGAATAAGGCAGACTGAAGTAATATCTAACGTCTCTTTCTTTCCATCTCTTTCCCCTTCTCTCTTTCTACTCTACCTGAATCTCTTTCCCTCCCTCTCTCCTTCCTTAGCACTGCCATAGCTTCATTCCCAACCCCTTGGTCTCCTCTCAACCTACCTCCCAGGGTTGTTGTGAAGGTAATGGAGGCGGATTAAGGGGAGAGTGGTCCTTGCTGGGAATGCCAAGAGAGAGGCCAACGGATGCAAGAGGGTGGCACAGATTGGTGCAAGGCAAGGAAGTCGGAGAGCCTTCCTTCCTTCCTTCCTTCCTTCCTTCCTTCCTTCCTTCCTTCCTTCCATTCATCCATCCATCCATCCATCCATCCATCCATCCATCCATCCCTGCCCAGCCTCATGGATCCAGGCCCTTCCTTGCTGCTGCCTGAAAGCCAGAGCTGGGGGAATGTGCAGCCTGTGTGGCACAGAGCCGGGAGATCAGCTCCATTTTCCGCTCCATGGCTCTTCCCCATCCACATTAGCTGCTTGCTTGAGCATCACTTTGTGAGTCTCTGGGATGCGCAGCACTTGGGTCCTCTCCCGCAGATGCCTCATGTGGCTTTGCTAAGCGAGGAGGCCCTTCCCCCCCTCTTGGCTGACCCCACATGCCAGTGAACCCATGTGAGATACCTTTCAAGATCTCTTACTATTACAGAGAAGAGCTGGAAGGAACCCCAAAGAGCATCTAGTCCAATCCCGCTGCAGTATAGAAATATACATTCAATGTGGAACTCATATCTCTGGGATGAAATGGTCCTTCTAGAGGTGCATCTACACTCTAGAAAAATGCAGTTTGACATCACTGCAACTATCATGGTTCAATGCCATGGAATCCTGGGAACTATAGTTTGGTGTGGCACCCACCCTCTAAAACCCTCTAGGGGTGCATCTACACTGTAGACTTAATGCAATTTGGCATCACTGTAACTGCCGTGGCTCAATGCTATGGAATCCTGGGAATTATAGTTTGGTATGGCACCCGTCTTCTAAAACCTTGTAAAACTAGAGATCCTATAGATTGTGATTGTTATTATTGGGTTGTTGAAGGTTTTTTCGGGCTATATGGCCATGTTCTAGAGGCGTTTTCTCCTGACGTTTCGCCTGCATCTATGGCAAGCATCCTCAGAGGTAGCCATAGATGCAGGCGAAACGTCAGGAGAAAATGCCTCTAGAACATGGCCATATAGCCCAAAAAACCCTACAACAATCCAAATAACAATTACATTAATTACAGCAGGAGTGTCGAAAATCCAAACGGTGGAGCTGTAAAGAAATGTTGCTGCTGTTGATGCTGTTGTTGCTGCTGCTGCTGTTGTTTTTTCTTGTTGCTGTTGTTGTCGTTAACAGTATGCTGAAATTACGCAGCTATACTAACAGCAGCAAAAACAACAAGGAACAGCAAGAGTGCTGAAAATCCAAACGATGGAATTGTATGGAAATGCAATTGCGGAATCACAAATTTGCAAATCACCGCAGTTGCTGTTGCTGTTGTTGTTGCTGCTGCTGTTGTTATTTTTTTCTTGTTGTTGTTGTCCTTAACAGTATGCTGAAATTGCACAGCTATGCTAACAGCAGCAGCAACAACAAGCAACAGCAGAAGTGCTGAAAATCCAAACAATGGAATTGTATGGAAATGCAATTGCGGAATCACGATTTTGCGAATCATCACAGTTGCTGTTGTTGCTGTTGCTGCTGCTGTTGTCGTTAACACTATACTGAAATTGCACAGCTATGCTAACAACAACAACAGCAACAACAACAGCAACAAGATGGAGGAGGAGGAGGAGGAGGAGGAGGAACAGCAGGAGTACCAAAAATCCAAACAATGGAATTGCATGGAAATGCAATTGCGGAATTACGAATTTGCGAATCACTGCAGTTGCTGTTGTTGTTGCTGTCTGCTGTTGCTATTGTTGCTGCTGCTGTTTTTTGTTGTTGCTGTTGTTAACACTATACTGAAATTGCACAGCTATACTCACAGCAGCAAAAACAACAAGGAACAGCAGGAGTGTCGAAAATACAAACGGTGGAGCTGTAAAGAAATGCAACTGCGGAATCACGAATGTGCAAATCCCCACAGTTGCTGTTGTTGCTGTTTCTGCTGTTGCTGCTGCTGTTGTCGTTAACACTATACTGAAATTGCACAGCTATGCTAACAACAACAGCAGCAGCAACAGCAACAAGGAGGAGGAGGAGCAAGAGTGCCAAAATCCAAACAATGGAATTGCATGGTAATGCAATTGCGGAATCACGAATTTGCGAATCCCCGCAGTTGCTGTTGCTGTTGTTGCTGTTGCTGCTGCTGTTGTTAACACTATACTGAAATTGCACAGCTATGCTAACAACAACAGCAGCAGCAACAGCAACAAGGAGGAGGAGGAGGAGGAGGAGCAAGAGTGCCAAAATCCAAACAATGGAATTGCATGGTAATGCAATTGCGGAATCACGAATTTGCGAATCCCTGCAGTTGCTGTTGCTGTTGCCGCTGTTGCTGCTGTTGTTGTTGCTGCTGCTGTTGTTTTTTCTTGTTGCTGTTGTTGTCGTTAACAGTATGCTGAAATTACGCAGCTATACTAACAGCAGCAAAAACAACAAGGAACAGCAAGAGTGCTGAAAATCCAAACGATGGAATTGTATGGAAATGCAATTGCGGAATCACAAATTTGCAAATCACCGCAGTTGCTGTTGCTGTTGTTGTTGTTGCTGCTGCTGTTATTTTTTCTTGTTGTTGTTGTAGCTAACAGTATGCTGAAATTGCACAGCTATGCTAACAGCAGCAGCAACAACAAGCAACAGCAGAAGTGCTGAAAATCCAAACAATGGAATTGTATGGAAATGCAATTGCGGAATCATGAATTTGCGAATCACCACAGTTGCTGTTGTTACTGTTGCTGTTGTTGTTGCTGCTGCTGTTAACACTTTACTGAAATTGCACAGCTATGCTAACAACAACAACGAGGAGGAGGAGGAGGAGGAGTAGCAAAAATCCAAACAATGAAATTGCATGGAAATGCAATTGCGGAATTACGAATTTGCAAATCACTGCAGTTGCTGTTGTTGCTGCTGCCTGCAATTGCTATTGTTGCTGCTGCTGCTGCTGCTTTTTGTTGTTGCTGTTGCTGTTTTTAACACTATACTGAAATTGCACAGCTATACTAACAGCAGCAAAAACAACAAGGAACAGCAGGAGTGTCGAAAATCCAAACAATGAAATTGTATGGAAATACAATTGCGGAATCACGAATTTGCAAATCACCGCAGTTGCAGTTGCTGCTGTTGTTGTTGTTGCTGCTGCTGGTGGTTTTTTTTGTTGTTGCTGCTGTTGTTGTCGTTAACAGTATGCTGAAATTACACAGCTATACTAACAGCAGCAAAAACAACAAGGAACAGCAAGAGTGCTGAAAATCCAAACGATGAAATTGTATGGAAATGCAATTGCGGAATCATGAATTTGAAAATCACCACAGTTGCTCTTGCTGTTGTTGTTGCTGCTGTTGTTGTTGTTGTTGTTGCTGTTGTTGTTTTTTGTTGTTGCTGTTGTTGTCGTTAACAGTATGCTGAAATTGCACAGCTATGCTAACAGCAGCAACAATAACAAGGAACAGCAAGAGTGCTGAAAATCCAATCGATGGAATTGTATGGAAATGCAATTGCGGAATTACGAATTTGAGAATCCCCACAGTTGCTGTTGTTGTTGTTGCTGCTGCTGTTGTCGTTAACACTATACTGAAATTGCATGGCTATGCTAACAGCAACAACAACAACAACAACAACAGCAAGAAGGAGGAGGAGGAGGAGTGCCAAAAATCCAAACAATGGAATTGCATGGAAATGCAATCGCGGGATTACGAATTTGCGAATCACTGCAGTTGTTGTTGTTGTTGCTGCCTGCTGTTGCTGTTGTTGCTGTTGCTGTTGTTAACACTATACTGAAATTGCACAGCTGTTGTTTTTTCTTGTTGTTGTCGTTAACAGTATGCTGAAATTACACAGCTATACTAACAGCAGCAATAACAACAAGGAACAGCAAGAGTGCTGAAAATCCAAATGATGGAATTGTATGGAAATGCAATTGCGGAATCACGAATTTGAGAATCACCACAGTTGCTGTTGCTGTTGTTGCTGCTGTTGTTGTTGTTGCTGTTGTTGTTGCTGTTGTTCTTTTTTTGTTGTTGCTGTTGTTGTCGTTAACAGTATGCTGAAATTGCACAGCTATGCTAACAGCAGCAACAATAACAAGGAACAGAAGGAGTGTCGAAAATCCAAACAATGCAATTGTGGAATCACGAATTTGCGAATCACCGCAGTTGCTGTTGTTGCTGCTGCTGCTGCTGCTGTTGTTAACACTATACTGAATTGTATAGAAATGCAACTGCAGAATCACGATATTGTGAATCACCGCAGTTTCGCTCCTGAAAAGAAGTGCGCCGCCGAAGGTGCTCCAAATGGCATGTATCCAATGTCATCATTAAGTGGAATAGCGGGTTTGTGTGATAAAGCAGAAAACTTTGGAAGCTGGATGAGACTGAAATAAGACAAGATTCGCATCTTTAGACAGGAAAAATAAATACTCCAGCATCATTTCCTGCAAGCCTCGCTCGGCGACATCATGTCCCAATTACTAGTCTAGCTTTCTATCAATCTCCCTAAGACAGAATTAGGGCGGCCGCTTTCGTTAAAAAAAGAAACAGATCGCTGAAGGGGGAAAGAAAATAATGAAGGAGGACAAAAGAAACCCCAAATGTGCATCGCTGGTTTATATGGATGTATGCAAATTTGGGAAGAATGGCTCGCATTTAAATAGGGACCACCATAGTTTGTGAATTGGGAGGCATTAAGGAGACGGGAGTTGTAGTTTACCTTCTTTGGCAGAAAATGTTAAAGACATTGTAAAACTACAACTCCCAGCATTGCATAGCATTGAACTACAGCTGTGCCTCATGTTGTGTTGACCCCCAACCATAACATTATTTTCGTTGCTACTTCAGAACTGTTGTTTTGCTTCTGTTATGAATCATCACGTAATATCTGATATGCAGGATGTATTCTCATTCACTGGACCACATTTGGCACCACTACACCCAAATTTGAATACTGGAGGGGTTGGAGGAATTGTTTTTGTCATTTGGGAGTTGTAGTTGCTGGGATTTATAGTTCACCTACAATCAAAGAGCATTCTGAACTCCACCAATGATAGAATTGGGGCAAACTTAGCACACAGAACTCCCATGATCAACAGAAAATACTGGAATTGTATAGAAATGCATTGACCTTGAGTTTGGGAGTTGTAGTTCACCTCCATCCAGAGAGCACTGTGGACTCAAATAAAGATGGACCTGGACCAAACTAGGCATTAATACTCAATATGCCTAAATGAGAACACTGGTCGAGTTTGGGGGAAATAGACCTTGACATGTGTGAGTTGTAATTGCTAGGATTTATAGTTCACCTACAATCAAAGAGCAATCTGAATTCCACCAATGATAGAATTGGGCCAAACTTAGCACACAAAACTCCCATGACCAACAGAAAATACTGGAAGGGTTTGTTCATGGGCATTGACCTTGAGTTTGGGAGTTGTAGTTCAACTACATCTAGCACTGCGGACTCAAATAAAGATGGATTTGGACCAAACTTGGCTTGAATACTCAATATGCCCAAATGAGAACACTGGTGGAGTTTGGAGAAAATAGAACTTGACATGTGTGGGTTGTAGTTGCTGGGATTTATAGTTCACCTAAAATCAAAGAGCATTCTGAATTCCACCAATGATAGAATTGGGTCAAACTTAGCACCCAGAACTCCCATGACCAACAGAAAATACTGCAAGGATTTGGCGGACATTGAGCTTGAGTTTGGGAGTTGTAGTTCACCTACATTCAGAGAGCACTGTGTACTCAAATAAAGATGGATATGGACCAGACTTGGCATGAATACTCAATATGCCCAAATGAGAACACTGGTGGAGTTTGGGGAAAATAAACCTTGACATGTGTGAGTTGTAGTTGCTGGGATTTATAGTTCACCTACAATCAAGAGCATTCTGAACTCCACCACAGTGTTTTCTGATGATCTTTGGTGGCCCCTCTGACACCCCTCACAACCACCCCCAAGGGTCCCAATCCCCAGGTTAGAAACAACTACATTAAGGAGACGGGAATTGTAGTTTGCCTCCTTTAGCAGAGAAGGTTAAAGATATTGTAAAACTACAACTCCCAGCATTGCATAGCATTGAGCCACAACTGTTAATCCTATAGTGTAGGCACGCCTTAAAGATCTTGATGGATGATCCCAAAACATGAAGCAAAGGGTGTTTTTTGCCCCTTCACCCATTCTTAAAGACGTTCTCCTGGATTATTAATGAAATTGCATTAAGCAAATGGTTGGCACGCTTTCCGACACGCTCCATCACTTTGATTCCAAGCAGGGGTGTGTCTACAGTGTAGAATTAATGCAGTTTGACACCACTTTAAGTGCCAAGGCTTAATGCAATGGGATCCTGGGAGTTGTACTTTGGGGAGAGAAGGCTCACGGCTTGGCGAAACTACAACTCCCTCGATTCCCCAGCATTTAGCCGCAGCAGTTCAAGCGGTGTCAAAGTGCATTAATTCCACAGTGTAGATGCACCCAAAGAGCCACCACTCTAGCGGTCCAATTAAATCAAGTTGACACGGACCGGCTCCTCGAAGAAGCCCCCAAGTCCAAGCTGGGCAATGCGGAGGGTCTCCTGAGCAAAGAGGTGTCAAGTCAGATTGAAGCAGTTGTCGCTGGACGTGTGGAAGGGTGTGATTGACTCTGCTAAGGGCCTTCTGCACGCATCCTCTGGGACACAAGGAGCTCTCAAGAGTGATTGTATCCGACAGTGGAGGGTGTCTTCAGACTTTGGGTCTCAAGGAGAGGAGACGGAGACGCACAGGGTTGGATCCATTGGCATTGGGCTTGCAAAGATTATTCACAATACAACACACTAGGGACCCCAAAGGCCATCTAGGCCAACCCCCTTTCTGCCAGGCAGGAAGACACAATCCAAGCCCTATAGGCAGATGACCATCCAGCCTCTGTTAAAAACACATATCGTAGAATCCTTGGAAGAGACCTCAAGGGCCATTTGACAGAACGGCACAGTCAAAGCCCTCCTGACAGATGGCCATCCAGTCTCTGCCTAGTAGTAGCAATAATAATAATAACAATCTATATAAATAAAATGTAATGTTCGTTTGTGGGATTAACAGAACTCAAAAACCACTAGATGTATTGACACCAAATTTGGACACAAGATACCTAACAACCCAATGTATGTCCTTCATTCCAAAAAAATCGTTTTTGTCATTTGGGAGTTGTAGTTGCTGGGATTTATGGTTCACCTACAATCAAAGAGCATTCTGAACCCCACCAACGATGGAATTGAACCAAAATTGGCACACAGTTCTCCCATGACCAACAGAAAATACTTGAAGGGTTTGGTGGGCAGTATCCTTTGGTTTTGGAGTTGTAGTTCACCTACATTCAGAGATCACTGTGGACTCAAACAATGATGGATCTGGACCAAACTCTACACGAAGACTCAAATGCCCAAATGTGAACACTGTGGAGTTTGGGGAAAATAGAATCTTGACATTTGGGAGTTGTAGTTGCTGGGATTTATGGTTCACCTACAATCACAGAGCATTCTGAACCCCGCCAACGATAGAATTGGGCCAAACCTCCCACAGAATCCCCATGTGGGCCACAGCAACGCGTGGCAGGGGACGGCTAGTAATAATAATAAAGGAGTTGAAAGAGATCCCAAGGGCCATCTAGTCCAGCCCCCTTCTGCCAGGCGGGCACACACAATCAAAGCCTTCCAGACAAGTGACCTTCTAGCCTCATAGAATCGTAGAGTTGGAAGGCCAACCAATCACATAGTTGGAAGGGACCCCAAAGGCCATCTAGGCCAACCCCCTTCTGCCAGGCAGGAAGACACAATCCAAGCCCTATAGGCAGATGACTATCCAGCCTTTGTTAAAAACACATATCATAGAATCCTTGGAAATGACCTCAAGGGCCATCTGACAAAACGGCATAGTCAAAGCCCTCCTGACAGATGGCCATCCATTCTTTGCCTAGTAGTAGCAATAACAATAATAATCTGTAAAATCCTAGAGTTGGAAGAGATCCCAAGGGCCATTTTGTCCAGCCCCCTTCTGCCAGGCAGGAAGACACAATCAAAGCCTTCCAGACAGATGGCCATCTAGCCTCTGTTGAAAACGCACATATCATGGTATTGTAGAATCTTTGGAAGAGACTTCAAGAGCCATCTGAGAGAACAGCACAATCAAAGCCCTCCTAACAGATGGCCATCCATTCTCTGCCTAGTAGTAGCCATAATCATCATCTTCATCATCATCATCATCATCATCATCATCATCTATAAAATCCTAGCGTTGGAAGAAATCCCAAGGGCCATCTAGTCCAGCCCCCTTCTTCCAGGCAGGAAGACACAATCCAAGCCCTATAGACAGATGACCATCCAGCCTCTGTTGAAAAAACATATCATGGAATCATAGAATCCTCGAGTTGGAAGAGACCTCAGGGGCCACCTGACAGAAAGACACAATCAAAGCCCCCCCTGACAGATGGCCATCCATTCTCTGCCAAGTAGTAGTAGCAATAATAATAATAATAATAACAATAATCTATAAAATCCTAGAGTTGGAAGAGATCCCAAGGGCCATCTAGTCCGGCCACCTTCTGCCAGGCAGGAAGACACAATCAAAGCTTTCCAGACAGATGGCCATTGAGCCTCTGTTGAAAAATCATATCATAGCATCATAGAATCATAGAGCTGGAAGGCTACCTGACAGAAAGACACAATCAAAGCCTTCCAGACAGATGGCCACCCAGCCTCTGTTGAAAACTCATATCATAGCATCATAGAATCATACAGCTGGAAGAGACCTCAAGGGCCATTTGACAGAAAGGCACAATCAAAGCCCTCCTGACAGATGGCCATCCAGTATCTGCCTCACAGAATTGTAGAATCCTAGAGTTGGAAGGAGCCCCAAAGGCCATCTAGTCCAACCCTTTTCTGCCAGGCATAAAGATACAATCAAAGCCCTCCAGCAGATGGCCATCCAGCCTCTGTTGAAAATAAGTGTCATAAAATAATCGTAGAAGCCTAAAGTTGGATGAGACCTCAACGACCATCCAGTTAGCTCTCTTCTGCTAGAAAGAAAGGCACAATCAAAGCCCTCCAGGCAGATGGCCATCCAGCCTCTATTGAAAATAAGTGTCATAAAATCGTAGAAGCCTAAAGTTGGATGAGACCTCAACGACCATCCAGTTAGCTCTCTTCTGCTAGAAAGAAAGGCACAATCAAAGCCCTCCAGACAGATGGCCATGAAGCCTTTATTGAAAATACGTATCATAAAATTGTAGAAGAGGCCTCAACGACCATCCAGTTAGCTCCCTTCTGCCAGAAATAAAGGCACAATCAAAGCCCTCCAGGCAGGTGGCCATCCAGCCTCTACTTAAATCCTCCCAAAAAGGAGACTCCACCAGACTCCCAGGTCGCAAATTCCACTGTTGAACAACTCTGACCATCAGGAAATCCTTCCTAACATTTCGGAATCTCTTTTCCTGCCGTGTGAATCCATTGCTCTGTCGTGTCCTGGTCTCCAGAGCAGCAGGAAACATGCCTGCCCTCTCCCTTCAATTGTCAGCCTGGTAGTTTCGGCCTCTTTCCTGCTAGAAATGGAAGGAAGAGCTGGAAGGAGTTCCTAGCTTCCTTCCTTCCAAAGCTCTGGGCTGGATGTGATTGGCATCCAGGTAGGGAATGGCACTGTGGGGCGGGCAAGGGAGGGAACTTTTCTCCCCAAATGAAGCTCTCCATGTGAAGAGGAGATTAAAGCCGAAGGCATCTTCCCCTTGTGTCTCCCCTCGTTAAGGAAGAGTCAAAGGAGATTTCCTGCCGGCAGGGAGACAACCGCAGGGAGTCCAGCCGGCATAATGAGAGCGGTGGTCCTTCCTTGGAGATGCAGGACTCACTCCGAGGAAGGGCTGGGAAGAGGCATCTTACTGCGGGGAGGAGATGGGAAAGGGGGCTAGGAACAAGGAAAACAACCCATGGAAGGAAGGGATAGGATAGCCAGAGTGGCATTTTCCTAGGGACATAGGTATTTGTAACTCAAGGTTACACATGCACATGGTCCAGCGCAGCAAGGAGAGACAAGAGATGGAGTCCTTCATGCCATAAAGACTTCATCCTTTGACTGCATGGAATACAGCGATTGTTGTCGGGCTCAATAACTCATTGGTTATCTAAACATATGAGATTTGCTCATCTCCTTTAGTAACAACAGAATACTCTAAGGCAGTGTTTCTCAACCTGGGGGTCAGGTCACGAGACAGTGTCAGAGGGGTCACCAAAGACTACCAGAAAACACTGTATTTTTTATTGGTCATGGGGGTTATCTGTGGGAAGTCTGGTCCAATTCTATCATTCGTGGGATTCAGAGTGTTCTTTGATTGTGGGTGTACTATACATCCCAGCAACTACAACTCCCAAATGTCAAGGTCAATTTCCCCAAACTCCACCAGTGTTCACATTTAGGCATATTGAGTATTTGTGCCAAGTTTGGTCCAGATCCATCACTGTTTGAGTCCACAGTGCTCTCTGGATGGAGGTGAACTACAACTCCAAAACTCAAGGTCAATGCCCACCAAACCCTTCCAATCCGTCTGCCAAGTTTTGTTCAATTCCATCATTGGTAGAGTTCAGAGTGCTCTTTGATTGTAGGTGAACTATAAATCCCAATAACTACAGCTCCCAAATGTCAAGGTCTGTTTTGCCCAAACTCCAGCAGTGTTCACATTTGGGCATATTGAGTATTCATGTCAAATTTGGTCCAGATCCATCATTTTTTGAGTCCACAGTGCTCTCTGGATGGAGGTGAACTACAACTCCAAAACTCAAGGTCAATGCCCACCAAACCCTTCCAATCCGTCTGCCAAGTTTTGTTCAATTCCATCATTGGTAGAGTTCAGAGTGCTCTTTGATTGTAGGTGAACTATAAATCCCAATAACTACAGCTCCCAAATGTCAAGGTCTGTTTTGCCCAAACTCCAGCAGTGATCACATTTGGGCATATTGAGTATTCATGTCAAATTTGGTCCAGATCCATCATTTTTTGAGTTCACAGTGCTCTCTGGATGGAGGTGAACTACAACTCCCAAACTCAAGGTCAATGCCCACCAAACCCTTCCAGTATTTTCAGTTGATCATGGGAATTCTGTGTGCCAAGACTGGTTCAATTCCATTGTTGGTGAAGTTCAGAATGCTCTTTGATTGTGGGTGAACTATAAATCCCTGCAACTACATCTCCCAAATGGCAAAATCAATCCCCTCCCCAACCCCACCAGTATTCCAATTTGGGTGTATTGGGTATCTGTGCCAAATGTGGTCCAGTGAATGAAAATACATCCTGCACATCAGGTATTTACATTAAAGGTAAAGGTAAAGGTAGTCCCTTGACATTAAGTCCAGTCATGTCTGACTCTGGGGTGTGGTGCTCATCTCCATTTCTAAGCCGAAGAGCCAGCGTTGTCTGTAGACACCTCCAAGGTCATGTGGCCGGCATGACTGCATGGAGCGCCGTTACCTTCCCGCCGGAGCGGTACCTATTGATCTACTCACATTTGCATGTTTTCGAACTGCTAGGTTGGCAGAAGCTAGGGCTGACAGAGGAAGCTCACGCCGCTCCCCGGAATCAAACCTGCGACCTTTCGATCAACAAACTCAGCAGCTCAGTGCTTTAACCCACTGTGCCACCGGGGGCTCCATATTTACATTACGATTAATAAAAGTAGCAAAATGACAATTATGAAGTAGCAACGAAAATAATGTTAAGGTTGGGGGTCACCACAACATAAGAAACTGTAATAAGGGGTCGCAGCACTAGGAAGGTTGAGAAACACTGCTCTAAGGGTAGAAATGTTGCTTTCCCCAACACCTATATCCCTAACAACCTGTTCATATAGGTCCCTCACTTTCCCCTTCCTTCCATTGGCTCCTTTCCTTGTTCCTAGCCCCCTTTCCCATCTCTATCTGGTTATGCTCTGGTGTCACATCAATTAACATACAGAATAGCCAACACTTCCCTAATGACTTCATTGACTGACAAGAAGAGATTTTGGATGGATACTCTTCTGCCATATACAAATGAAGACATTCCTCATGCGAGTGACTTTGAGTGACATACAACTATGTCCCTAATAGCACATCACCCCTTGTGATGGTGTCACCTGTGAGGTTTCCATCTCTCACTCCCCATCTCGATACTGACAACAGGGAGAGTTCTGGTATGGACTTTCCTACCATATATGTACTCAGACATCTCATACATGTCCCTAACAACATGTCACCTCTTTTGTTGGGGTCACCCGGTGTACCCTCCTAGTGATGCCACTGGCTGTTTGGAGGGCATGGCATGGATATCCCTTGAGTTACACATACATATATACTTAAGAACATGTTAACCAAGCTTTCCCACCATCCATTTGGTACCATGGGCTTCTTCTTTCTTCCCTAGCCCCTTTGCCTTCATGGGGTTTACCCTTGTCCCTAGCCCCCTTTCCCATCTCAATCTGGTCATGTTCTGGTGTCATGTCAGGAGCTGGACATACTTGCAGAATAGCAAATATTCCCCTAAAGACTCCACTGGCTGAAGAGGCGAGATTTGGGGTGGAGACCCTTGTGCCATGGAAAAAAGAAGCTGTCCCAGGAGTATGTGCAACTCATAAGTTACACACACCAAAGAACATGCCAATCTGGGTATCCCACCTTCTTCTTGCTTCCACCATGGGCTGTCTACCTTGTTCCTAGCCCCCTTTCCCACCTCAATCTGGTCACGTTCTGATGTCACACCAGGAGATGGAGATACGTGCAGAATACTCCCCAAAGATTCCATTGTCTGGAGAGGAGAAATTTGGGGTGGAGACCCTTGAGCCATGGGAAAAAAAGATATCCCATGAGTATGTGCAACTCATGAGTTACACACACCTATGTCCCAAAGAACATGTCAGTCTGGGTATCCCACCTTCCCCTTGCTTCCATGGGCTGCTTACCTTGTCCCTAGCCCCCTTTCCCATTTCTATCTGGTCACTTTCTGATGTGAGGTCAGGCATGAGAGACACATCCAGAATAGCAAACACTCCACTAAGGACTTCACTGGCTGAAGAGGCGAGATTTGGGATGGAGACCTTTGTTCTATGTACAAATGAAGATACCCCTTGGATGTGTTTAACCTATGTCCCTAAGAACACATTAGCCTAGGTATCCCATCACCCATTTGCTTTCACGCACTACCTACTTCTTTCCTATAGCCCCCTTTGGCTCCATGGGGCTTTCCCTTGTCCCTAGCCCCCTTTCCCACCTCAATCTGGTCGCTTTCTGATGTCGCACCAGGAGATGGAAATACATCTGGTCGCATTCTGATGTTCCACCAGGAGCCAGAGATATATGCAGGATGGTAAATACTTCCCTAAGATTCCACTGACTGGAGAGGAGAAATCTGGGGTGGAGACCTTTGTGCTCCATGGGACTTTCCCTTGTCCCTAGCCCCCTTTCCCATCTCAATCTGATCATGTTCTGATGTCACACCAGGAGCCAGATATACATGCAGAATTGGGATTGAGACCCCTGTGCTATCTACTTCTTTCCTATAGCCCCCTTTGGGGCTTTCCCTTGTCCCTAGCCCCCTTTCCCACCTCAATCTGATCGCATTCTGATGTCACGCCAGGAGCCAGATATACATGCAGAATTGGGATTGAGATCCCTGTGCTACGTACTTCTTTCCTATAGCCCCCTTTGGCGCTTTCCCTTGTCCCTAGCCCCCTTTCCCACCTCAATCTGATCGCATTCTGATGTCACGCCAGGAGCCAGAAATACATGCAGAATTGGGACGGAGACCCTTGTGCTACCTACTTCTTTGCTATACCCCCTTTGGGGCTTCCCCTTGTCCCTAGCCCCCTTTCCCACCTCAATCTGGTCACGTTCTGATGTCACGTCAGGAGCCAGAGATACATGCAGAATTGGGATGGAGACCCTTGTGCTACCTACTTCTTTCCTATACCCCCTTTGGCACTTTCCCTTGTCCCTAGCCCCCTTTCCCACCTCAATCTGGTCCCATTCTGATGTCACGCCAGGAGCCAGAGATACATGCAGAATTGGGACGGAGACCCTTGTGCTACCTACTTCTTTCCTATACCCCCTTTGGGGCTTCCCCTTGTCCCTAGCCCCCTTTCCCACCTCAATCTGGTCTCATACTGATGTCACACCAGGAGCTGGAGATACATGCAGAATAGTAAATACTCTCTAAAGATTCCACTGACTGGAGAGGAGAAATTTATGAGAGAGAACCTTCTGCCATATCCAAATGGAGACATTCCTCGAATGTGTATAACCTATGCCCCTATGAACATGTTAGCCAATCTTCCCCACATAGGCTTCCTCATTCTTCCCCAGCCCCCTTTGCCTCCATAGGGTTTCCCCTTGCCCCTACCACCTTCCCATCTCTATCTTGCTGTTCTCTGGTATCATGTCAAGGCCAAGAGACATGATCAGAATAGCAAACTCTCCGCAAAGGACTCCACTGGCTGGCAAAGTGAGATTTGGGGTGGAGACCCTTGTGCCATGGAAAAAGATGTCCCAATAGTCCAGAGGACAGGAGCAGAATTCAAAACGATCTTGACAGATTAGAGAGATGGGCCAAAACTAACAAAATGAAGTTCAACAGTGACAAATGCAAGATACTCCACTTTGGCAGGAAAAATGAAATGCAAAGATACAGAATGGGGGACAATGCCTGGCTCGAGAGCAGTACGTGTGAAAAAGATCTTGGAGTCCTCATGGACAACAAGTTAAACATGAGCCAACAATGTGATGTGGCGGCAAAAAAAGCCAATGGGATTTTGGCCTGCATCAATAGGAGCCTAGTGTCTAGATCTAAGGAAGTCATGCTACCCCTCTATTCTGCTTTGGTTAGACCACATCTGGAATATTGTGTCCAATTCTGGGCACCACAATTCAAGAGAGATATTGACAAGCTGGAATGTGTCCAGAGGAGGGCGACTAAAATGATCAAGGGTCTGGAGAACAAGCCCTATGAGGAGCGGCTTAGGGAACTGGGCATGTTTAGCCTGAAGAAGAGAAGGCTGAGAGGAGATATGATAACCATGTATAAATATGTGAGAGGAAGCCACAGGGAGGAGGAGGGAGCAAGCTTGTTTTCTGCTTCCTTGGAGACTAGGACGCGGAACAATGGCTTCAAACTACAAGAGAGGAGATTCCATCTGAACATTAGGAAGAACTTCCTGACTGTGAGAGCCGTTCAGCGGTGGAACTCTCTGCCCCGGAGTGTGGTGGAGGCTCCTTCTTTGGAAGCTTTTAAGCAGAGGCTGGATGGCCATCTGTCAGGGGTGCTTTGAATGCAATATTCCTGCTTCTTGGCAGAATGGGGTTGGACTGGATGGCCCATGAGGTCTCTTCCAACTCTTTGATTCTATGATTCTATGTGCATGTGTAACCCTGAGTTACAAATACCTATGACCCTAATGCATGCCAATCTGGGCATCCTATCCCTTCCTTCCATGGGTTGCTTCCCTTGTTCCTAGCCCCCTTTCCCATCTCCGTCTGGTTGCTTTCCGGTGTCACGTCAGGAGCCGGAGATGTGTCCAGAATACCAAATAGCCAGCCGCCATTCCCCAGAGGCCTTCTCTTCTGCATTTCCTTTCCTTGCGCACTCAGTACGATTCATCTCTCTTTTCCGGCTCATTGAGCCACAGGTCTCTCAATAACGAGAGGAAGCCAGCGAAGGAGACTCAGAGCCATTTTGCAGCCATTGTCAGTGACCGCTCCGACTCTTATCTGTTCTTACACCTGACCTCGGAACCCTGGTCCCGCCGAAAGGCTCTCCGGCAGCCAAATGACCCTCATTAGACCTGTGCTGGCAACGGAGGCAAGTGCTTTGTGCAAGGAAACCAGGCCAGGGACCTCAGCTGAAAGACCTCCGGAAAAGAAGGGAGAGAGACAGCCTTGTCCTCCAAATCGTTCCAATTTAACTACCACAATTCCCAGTGCGGAAAAGATCATTTCAGACTGCCGAGCAGACAAGTCAGAATGAATTGGAAAGCCTCCCAGCTCTAACTGGTTAAACTGGTGGATAGGACGAATACTTACTTAGGCAATCCCTCGTTGGACGAGTAAGATGGTCTTCCATTATGCGTTTCCTTGTGGGTTCATAGGTGGCTGTGGAGCCCTATTCTTTACCTGCATATTCTCCCACAGTGAAGGCATTGGTTTCCAGGTGGAAGGTGGTCCCGGTCGGGGTTGGCTTGATGCGCCTTCCTCCTGGCACGTTTCTCTCTTTCGCCCTCCACTCGTGCGTCCTTAAATTCTGTAGCACTGCTGGTCACAGCTGACCTCCAGCTGGAGCGCTCAAGGGCCAGGGCTTCCCAGTTCTCAGTGTCTATGCCAGAGATTTTAAGGTTGGCTTTGAGGCCATCTTTCAATCTCTTTTCCTGTCCACCAACATTTCGTTTTCCATTCTTAAGTTCAGAGTAGAGCAACTGCTTTGGGAGGCGGTGGTCAGGCATCCGGACAACGTGGCCGGCCCAGCGGAGTTGATGGCAGAGGACCATCGCTTCAATGCTGGTGGTCTTTGCTTCTTCCAGCACACTGACGTTTGTCCGCTTGTCTTCCCAAGAGATTTGCAGGATTTTCCGGAGGCAGCGCTGATGGAATTGTTCCAGGAGTTGCATGTGACATCTGTAGACAGTCCACGTTTCTCAGGCATATAGCAGGGTTGGGAGGACAATAGCTTTGTAGACAAGCACCTTGGTATCCCTACGGATGTCCCGGTCCTCAAACACTCTCTGCTTCATTTGGGAAAATGCTGCACTCGCAGAGCTCAGGCGGTGTTGTATTTCGGTGTCGTTGACTTGGAGAGGTGGCTGCCAAAGTAGCGGAAATGTTCAACATTTTCTAATGTTACACCATTAAGCTGTATCTCTGGCATTGGGGAGAGGATGCTCCAATTGCTCCAGTTGCTCCAATATGCTCCAGTTGGAAGATGATCACAATGAACAAAGGCCTGGAAACTATGCATCCCTACGAGGAATTGCTTTGGGAAGTGGGAATGTTTAGTTTGGAGAAGGAATAGTTGAGAGAGGAAATGAAAACTGTTCAACAGTGTCTTCTTCTGGACATCTGTTGGGAGGGCCTTGCTGGTGTCTTCCTTCCATGCTGATGGATTTGGCTGGCCCTTGGGTGCCCTTTCCAACTCTAGGATTCAGAGCCAAGTAGACTCTCCCTTTCTTGGAGGTTTTCAAGCAGTGACTGGATGACTATCTGTTGGGAGGGATTTGATTGTGCCTTCCTTCCTGGTAGGATGATTGGACTGGGGGCCTGTCCTCTTAATTTCTATGATTCTAAGTGGGATGTTAGGGGATTAATGGGGCTGTCCTACAAATTTGGGCACACTTGGAGGGCATGCATCCTCCCCCCTGCCCCAAACGGCGCACAGTATCATAGCTTGACACCAGCTTGGCATCAGAAGATGTGGAAGTGACTCCATGGATCTTGCAAGGAGCAAATGTGTGGAGGACAAAGAATGGCTGTGAATACGCTCTCCACCCACCAGCCGGCTTCCACAACCCTGCAATTACCAGCCAAGGCATCCATTTGTAAATAATCGGGTTGTCGTTACAATGTCAAGGGGGTCTGTCCATTCGTGCGCCACAGGAAACGCAAAGGCCGAAGCTTATGTTGTTTGGCGCTGCGGCAACAAAAAAGCAAATCTCCAGCCCTGGCTACCTTGGCAGAACCGTCCCCAGAATGGGGAGAAAAATGGGATATAAATTACAATAATAATAATAATAATAATAATAATTATTATTATTATTATTATTATTTGCAGCAAGGAAACTCCATGATGAAGTGGGCTGCATTGATACATTGGCTGGCATGCGCTCTTCACCACATTGCAGTGGATATGTTATAGTTATGATTGATTCTATTGTGTGTTTTAATCTTGTTTATGGGTTTCTAATCTATGTGTTTTGAATACATTTGTGTTTTTATCTATCGTATCTTTACTGTGTTGCAATCACCTTGGGTAAGAGGCGGGTAAGAAATAATAATAATAATAATAATAATTATTATTATTATTATTATTATCTGCTGTGGACTCATCGTGTTGTGTTTCAAATAATAATAATAATAATAATAATAATTTGAAACACAACAAGATGAGTCCACAGCAGACAAGATCACTCTACTGGCTGTTGTATTGGATCACACGTCGTACACTTCCCAAGTGTCTAGGACTGTGTGATGTATCGGCGAATAAGGCGTGCAGATCCCAGTAAGGTGGCCTTTTGCAGCTGGCAGGTGGTAATCTTGTCAGTGCCAATTGTGTTTAAGTGCAGGCCAAGGACTTTAGACGCTGCACCCAGTGTGCCGATCACCACTGGGACCACCTTGACTGGCTTGTGCCAGAGTCTTTGCAGTTCGATCTTGTGCTAGAGTCTTTGCAGTTCGATCTTTAAATACTTTTAATAATAATAATAATAATAATAATAATAATAATAACGGTAGAAGAAGAGGAACGTGCGCTGGCAGATTATGTGAAAGGCAGTCAAGAACCAACATTGAGGGAAGTCAAGAGTAGAAAACTGCTTCAAGTGCAAAAGACAAAGAGCGAATACCGTAAAAACACAATCCAGAGCAGAAGAGAAAACTGGCGAAAGAAGAAGTCTCTCCATGGACAGTTCCTGGGAAAAATTGAGAGCCAAATTGACAAAGAAAAAACATGGCTGTGGCTCACAAATGGGACTTTGAAAAAGGAGACAAAGGAAATGTCTGATTCTGGCAGCCCAAGAACAAGACATTAGGACCAAGGCCATCAAAGCCAGAATTTAAAAGTCGACGACAGATCCAAAGTGTAGACTTTGCAAAGAAGTAGATGAAACAATAGATCATATCCTCAGCTGCTGCAAGAAGATTGTGCAGACAGACTACAAGCAGAGGCACAACACCATTGCTCAGGTGATTTATTGGAACTTGTGCCACAAACACAATCTGCCTGGGATAAAGAACTGGTGGGACTACAAGCTGGAAAAAATTACAGAAAAGTATGGATTGTCGATGTTGCAGTCCCAGGTGACAGCAGGATTGAAGAGAAACAACTGGAAAAGCTGACATGATATGAGGATTTAAAGATCGAACTGCAAAGACTCTGGCACAAGCCAGTCAAGGGGGTCCCAGTGGTGATCGGCACCCTGGGTACAGTGCCTAAAGACCTTGGCCTGCACTTAAATACAATCGGTACTGACAAGATTACCATCTGCCTGCTGCAAAAGGCCACCTTACTGAGATCTGCACACATTATTTGCCTATACATCACACAGTCCTAGTCACTTGGGAAGTGTCCAATGTGTGATCCAATACAACAGCCAGCAGAGTATCTGCTGTGGACTCATCTTGTGGTGTTTCAAATAATAATAATAATAATAATAATAATAATAATAATAATAATTATTATTATTATTATTATTGGGTGCCCAGGATCAAGCCATCAGAATAAATGCCATTAAGGCCATGATTGAAAAATCAGCAGATGACTCCAAATGCAGACTGTGCAAGGAAGCGGATGAAACTATGGATCATCTCCTCAGCTGCTGCAAGAAAATTGCACAGATAGACTACAAACAGAGGCACAACTCTGTGGCCCAAATGAGTCACTGGAACTTTGGCCACAAGTACCACCTGCCAGTAGGAAAGAACTGGTAAAGTGCTCATAAACCGGCAAAGGGAGTGGGAAATGAACACACAAAAATACTGTGGGACTTTTGAATCCAGATTGAAGTCGAACCCAAAATCACAAGTCGAACCCTTCCCAAGCATCTAGGACTGTGTGATGTATTTTCAAATGATGTGCACAGATCCAAGTCAGGTGGCCCTTTGCAGATGACAGATCGTGATTTTGTCGATGTTGATTGTTTCTAAATGCCAGCTGAGATCTTTTGGCACGGCACCCAGTGTGCAGTATTATTATTATTATTATTATTATTATTATTATTATTTGAAACACAACAAGATGAGTCCACAGCAGACACTCTGCTGGCTGTTGAATTGGATCACACGTTGGACCCTTCCTAAGTGTCTAGGACTGTGTCATGTATCAGCGAATAATGCGTGCAGATCCCAGTAAGGTGGCCTTTTGCAGCTGGCAGATGGTAATTTTGAGTGTGTTTAAGTGCAGACCAAGGACTTTAGGCACTGCACCCAGTGTGCTGATCACCACTGGGACCACCTTTACTGGTTTGTGCCAGAGTCTTTGCAGTTCAATCTTTAAATACTACTACTAATACTACTACTACTACTACTACTACTAATAATAATAATAACGGTAGAAGAAGAGGAACATGCGCTGGCAGATTCTGTGAAAGGCAGTCAAGAACCAACATTGAGGGAAGTCAAGAGTAGAAAACTGCTTCAAGTGCAAAAGACAAAGAGGGAACACCCTAAAAACACAATCCAGAGCAGAAGAGAAAACTGGCCAAAGAAGAAGTCTCTCCATGGACAGTTCCTGGGAAAAATTGAGAGCCAAATTGAGAAAGAAAAAACATGGCTGTGGCTCACAAATGGGATTTGAGAGAGGAGAGAAAGGAGAGCCTGATTCTGGCAGCCCAAGAACAAGCCATTTGAACCAAGGCCATCAAAGCCAGAATTGAAAAGTCGACAACAGATTCCAAATGTAGACTCTGCAAGGAAGTAGATGAAACAATACATCATATCCTCAGCTGCTGCAAGAAGATTGTGCAGACAGACTACAAGCAGAGGCACAACACCATTGCTCAGGTGATTTATTGGAACTTGTGCCACAAACACAATCTGCCTGGGATAAAGAACTGGTGGGACTACAAACCGGAAAAAATTACAGAAAAGTATGGATTGTCGATGTTGCAATCCCAGGTGACAGCAGGATTGAAGAGAAACAACTGGAAAAGCTGACATGATAAGAGGATTTAAAGATCGAACTGCAAAGACTCTGGCACAAGCCAGTCAAGGGGGTCCCAGTGGTGATCGGCACCCTGGGTGCAGTGCCTAAAGACCTTGGCCTGCACTTAAATACAATCGGTACTGACAAGATTACCATCTGCCAGCTGCAAAAGGCCACCTTACTGAGATCTGCACACATTATTTGCCTATACATCACACAGTCCTAGTCACTTGGGAAGTGTCCAACGTGTGATCCAATACAACAGCCAGCAGAGTATCTGCTGTGGACTCATCTTGTGGTGTTTCAAATAATAATAATAATAATAATAATAATAATAATAATAATAATAATTATTATTATTATTATTAGGTGCCCAGGATCAAGCCATCAGAACAAATGCCATTAAGGCAAGGACTGAAAAATCAGTGGATGACCCCAAATGCAGACTGTGCAAGAAAGCTGATGAAACCATGGACCCTCTCCTCAGCTGCTGCAAGAAAATCTCACAGATGGGCTACAAACAGAGGCACAACTCTATGGCCAAATGATTCACTGGAACTTATGTCACAAGGACCACCTGCCAGGAGTCAAGAACTGGTAAAGGGATCATAAACCTGCAAAGGGAGTGGGAAATGAATACACAAAAATACTGTGGGACTTTTGAATCCAGACTAAAGTCGAACCCAAAATCGCAAGTCAAACCCTTCCCAAGCGTCTAGGACTGTGTGATATATTTTCGAATGATGTGCACAGATCCAAGTCAGGTGGCCTTTTGCAGTTGACAGATCGTGATTTTATCGATGTTGATTGTTTCCAAATGCCGGCTGAGATCTTTTGGCACGGCACCCAGTGTGCAGTATTATTATTATTATTATTATTATTATTATTATTATTATTATTATTATTTGAAACACAACAAGATGAGTCCACAGCAGACACTCTGCTGGTTGTCGAATTGGATCACACGTCGGACACTTCCCAAGTGTCTAGGACTCTGTCATGTATCGGCGAATAATGCGTGCAGATCCCAGTAAGGTGACCTTTTGCAGCTGGCAGATGGTAATTTTGTCAGCGTCGATTGTGTTTAAGTGCAGGCCAAGGTCTTGAGGCACTGCACCCAGTGTGCCAATCACCACTGGGACCACCTTTACTAGCTTGTGCTAGAGTCTTTGCAGTTCAATCTTTAAATCCTCATATCGTGTCAGCTTTTCCAGTTGTTTCTCTGCAATCGTACTGTCACCTGGGATTGTGACATCAACGATCCATACTTTGTTTTTTAACACGATTGTGAAATCAGGAGCATTATGCTCCAAAACTCTGTCTGTCTGAATCCAGAAGTCCCAGAGGAGTTTGGCATGTTCATTCTCTGTAACTTTCTCCAGCTTGTGATCATAGAATCATAGAATCAAAGAGTTGGAAGAGACCTCATGGGCCATCCAGTCCAACCCCATTCTGCCAAGAAGCAGGAATATTGCATTCAAAGCACCCCTGACAGATGGCCATCCAGCCTCTGCTTAAAAGCTTCCAAAGAAGGAGCCTCCACCACACTCCGGGGCAGAGAGTTCCACTGCTGAACGGCTCTCACATAGAATCATAGAATGAAAGAGTTGGAAGAGACCTCCTGGGCCATCCAGTTCAACCCCATTCTGCCAAGAAGCAGGAATATTGCATTCAAAGCACCCCTGACAGATGGCCATCCAGCCTCTGGTTAAAAGCCTCCAAAGAAGGAGCCTCCACCACACTCCGGGTAGAGAGTTCCACTGCTGAACGGCTCTCACAGCCAGGAAGTTCTTCCTCATGTTCAGATGGAATCTCCTCTCTTGTAGTTTGAAGCCATTAATAATTGATCCCACTAGTTATTATTATTATTATTATTATTATTATTATTATTAACTTTATTTTTTATCCCACCTTTCTCCTTATATAGGGACTCAAGGTAGCTGTTAGTAAACATGACCCAAAACAACAAAATCAAGACAAACACATTAAAACATGCACATAAAATTTAAAAATAAATAAATATTTCAAGCCACGAACATGAAAATATTAAATTCCATTTAAAACTACACTTTTCGGTATGTTGCATTGCAGCCATTGGAAGCGGCGTAAAAATAGAAATTTACTCCCTGCACAAAGCGATGGCAACATAAGATTGAGAAAGTTGATGAAAATCTCGAGGGACTTTCAATTTCAAACTGATAAAACAATTAGAACCCAGCATGAAAGACACAACTGCGGTTAGGAAAAAGAAAGCTCGGATTAGAGACGTGGGGATCCCGAGGGAGAACACAATTGAAGACAAAGAGGAGGAAAAGACGACGGAACATCAAGAGCGACAAATGGAGATTCAGCCCCTTTGGGAAAAGAGAAACCACTCTGGTTGCAGGGAAACGGCTGACAAAACATCAGAATGCAATCGCCGCAAACAGGACCCGCAACGACGCAATTGCGGAAAGTGGCACAACTCGGGACGTGCCGCATTACCCAAAGATGCATAATTGATTCTGACATTCATAGAGTCATAAGAGTTGGAAAACATCACATGGGCCATCTAGTCCAACCCCCTTCTTCCATGCAAGAAAAACACAATCAAAGCACCCTCGAAAGATGGCCATCCAGCCTGTTGCAACTCAAAGTAGGCTTCACCTTGCTCCCAAACACCACCCAGGGGCGGCTCGTCCATTACGCGAAGTAAGCGGTCGCAGAACACTTTTTTTTGCCAGGGGCGCAGAGGCGTCTCTGTAAATGCCCCTCGACCGCCACTGGAGGAGCGCCCCCTCAGTTCACAACAGCCCTAGCAGTCCGGGGGGAGCCTCGGCTTTCTTGCTTCGCTGCCGGGTGATCCTCTTCCCAAAGGGGCCGGGCCCTTGAGCCTCGCCTCACCCCTCTCATAGAATCATAGAATCAAAGAGTTGGAAGAGACCTCATGGGCCATCCAGTCCAACCCCATTCTGCCAAGAAGCAGGAATATTGCATTCAAATCACCCCTGACAGATGGCCATCCAGCCTCTGCTTAAAAGCTTCCAAAGAAAGAGCATCCACCACACTCCGGGGCAGAGAGTTCCATTGCTGAACGGCTCTC
The DNA here is from genome assembly GCF_037176765.1 of Anolis sagrei. Taxonomy (NCBI): domain Eukaryota; kingdom Metazoa; phylum Chordata; class Lepidosauria; order Squamata; family Anolidae; genus Anolis; species Anolis sagrei. Next base: position 79,587,032 of record NC_090035.1, on the reverse strand, counting down.
ACAGTCAGGAAATTCTTCCTCATGTTCAGATGGAATCTCCTCTCTTGTAGTTTGAAGCCATTGTTCCGCGTCCTAGTCTCCAAGGAAGCAGAAAACAAGCTTGCTCCCTCCTCCCTGTGGCTTCCTCTCACATATTTATACATCTCTCGGTCCTGCTCCACCCGGCCACCGGGTGCGCGAGCAGAGCCGGTGCTCAATCGTTCTCCACGTTCAATCCCTTCCCCATGACCGGCTCCCTTTCCCGATCCCCCGGCGCTCCACCCGTCTCCTCTCCTCTCCCCAATCCGCGGGTGGGCCAAGGCGCGGAGTCGCCGTGCCTGGCCCGCTTCAGGTCCGGAGCCGTGTCTGAAGACTCCAGCGTGTGCACCAAAAGTCACCTCTTCTCCTGACTCTCTCTTCGGCCATTGGGACCAAGAGAAAGAGAGAATGAGAGCGAGAGCGCCCCTCCGGCTGGAGGTATCTCCCACTTCCGCTCCCTCCTTTGTTTTTGCGCCTACCTTCAGGAAAGGTGGGCATCTCCACCTCTCTCTCTCTTTCTCTCTCTCTCTCTCTCTCTCTCTCTTGGTCCCAATGGCTGAGGAGAAAGTCAGGAGAAGAGGTGACTTTTGGTGCACACACCAGGGTCTTCAGGCACACCTCCGGACCCAAAGTGGGCCAGGCAAGGGAGCAAGTGCAGCAAGTGTAGTTACTGGGATGTATAGTTCACCTACAATCAAAGAGCATTCAGATCTCCACCAATGATGGAATTGAACCAAATATGGCACACAGAACTCCCACGACAAACAGAAAATATATATCAAAGATTGGTTGGGGGGGGGGGGGAGTGTGCCAAAATACTGTTTGCTTACCATTGAAAATTACCTAGGGCCGCCTCTGACACCACCACACAAGAGCCGTAGATTTTGTAGTTTATTGAGGAAAAACAAAGTCAAAACATAGAGTAAGCAATGCAAAGTTCCAAAGACAAAGGTTAAATGCAAAAACACAGTTCCCAAGATCCAGGGGCAAAAACATGGAGCATAATCCTTCAGCATTGATCAAACAAGAGTCCGTGGTAAAACAGTGAAACACAAGACCCAAAAAACCAAGATTCATGAAGCCCAAAGCTTGCTGCTTAAAGCCAAGATTAAACCATAGAAGCTTTCATGGAAAGAGCCACGTTGAACTGACAATTTCTCTTTGTCAGCCACAAGCCTAAATACCCTTTGCCATCATGAAAGCATTACGGTGACCTTTCGCCAACTTGGCCTCTTTCTTGCTAGCTAACCGAGAACTCCTCCTGACCCTCCAATCCAAGCGTTCTTGCCTGCTCAATAATTCACTATCTTCAATGCTCTCTTCTTTATCAGTTTGGTCCAGCTGGACCAAATCACCGTGGGAAGGCTGAGCAGGCGGAGACAACTCCACCTGGCCGTTATCTAACTCACTGGCATTCCTTTCCCTTGAGAGCTGACTTGTTGTCTCCTCTGCTGCACTGTCTGAGAGAGGCACAGAAAGAGGCACATGAACAGGCTCAGAAATCTGAATCCCATCATCCTCTTCTGGCTCACAAGGCGCACAAGACCCACTGGGTTCAGTGTCAGACTCAGAATCAAGCTGAGCCACAACACAGCCTCTGTTTAAAAGCCTCTGCTATGACTCAGCAAATGACTGGAGATTTTTCCGACACTTCTTCCGGGGACAAGGGAATTGATGGGTTTCAAAGTACAGAGTCTGTTAGTGACCCAAGGGAATTGTAGGCTGAAGAAGACCCTGTTTGTGATTCGTGTACTCATTCAAAGCAACAGACAGTGAAGATTGCAGTTCCCATGTGAAACAACCTTCGGTTGATAGGGAGTTTTCCCGTGAGGTCAGATTATGTCTCTGGATGGAGGGAGTGAAAGATAGATTACGAGGGTTGAATGAAAACTAATGCCTCCACCTTTGTAACTCCTCAACAGATGGCAGTACTGGGTAGTTGTAGGTTTTTTCGGGCTATATGGCCATGTTCTAGAGGCATTTCTTCTGACGTTTCGCCTGCATCTACGGCAAGCATCCTCAGAGGTAGTGAGGTCTGTTGGAATTAGGAAAAAGAGTTTATATATCTGTGGAATGACCAGGGTGGGACAAAGGACTCTTGTCTTCTGGAGTTAGGTGTGTAAGTTTCAACTGATCACCTTGATTAGCATTTGATTTCCTGGCAGTGCCTGGAGCAATTTTTTGTTGAGAGGTAATTAGATGTCCTTGTTTGTTTCCTCTCTGTTGTTGTGCTGTTATAATTTTAGAGTTTTTTAATACTGGTAGCCAGATTTTGTTCATTTTCATGGTCTCTTCCTTTCTGTTGAAATTGTCCACATGCTTCTTGTGTATTTCAATGGCTTCTCTGTGTAGCCTGACATGGTGGTTGTGAGAGTGGTCCAGCATTTCTGTGTTCTCAAATAATATGCTGTGTCCAGGTAGATTCCTCAGGTGCTCTGCTATGGCTGACTTCTCTGGTTGAAGTATTCTGCCGCACCTTTCATGTTCCTTGATTCGTGTTTGGGCAATGCTGCGTTTGGTGGTCCCTATGTAGATTTGTCCACAGCTGCATGCTATACGGTAGACAAGCATGTGGACAGTTTCAACAGAAAGGAGGAAACCATGAAAGATAGATAGATAGATAGATAGATAGATAGATATAGATAATAGATATGATTCACACACAGAGAGAGAGATATAGAAGCCTAGATTTGGAAGGAACCCCTAAAGAAGGACAATTATGTGTTGCATGTTCCAGAGTAGGCAAACCAGACTATCTCCACATCAACACTGACATAGAAACAACAAGGAATACTGTTTACCCACAAGCATCATGACATTACATAAATTAGAAACCATTACTTTATTTTCCAGATCACCAGGCTGGGCCACCGCAATGCGTGACAGGGGATGGCTAGTATATATATAAGTGTGTGTGTGTGTATTTAAAACATTGATATTGCATTCTTTTCACCTCTAAGGGGATTCAGACAGAGCACAGCATATATATGCAGTGGAACTCTCTGCCCCAGAGTATGGTGGAGGCTCAATGCTGGTGGTCTTTGCTTTTTCCAGCAGGCTGACATTTCCCCACCCGTCTTCTTCCCAAGAGATTTGCAGGACTTTTTGGAGGCTGGTGGAATAGTTCCAGGAGTTGCGCATGATGTCTGTAGACAGTCCACGTTTAGCAGAAGTTCAGCAGTGGAACTCTCTGCCCTGAAGTGTGGTGGAGGCTCAATGCTGGTGGTCTTTTCTTCTTCCAGCAGGCTGACGTTTCCCCACCTGCCTTCTTCCCAAGAGATTTGCAGGATTTTTTGGAGGCTGGTAGAATCGTTCCAGGAGTTGCGCATGACGTCTGTAGACAGTCCAGGTTTTGCAGTCCTATAGCAGGATTGGGAGGATTTCCCAATACAACTACTAGGGAATTATTAAGGATTCCTCAGATAGGGTTTCTCCAAAGCTGAAGGGAACTCTCCTTTTAACCTAAAGGTGAATATTAAAAAGCCAGCCAGACTCCATAGGGATAATAGCCAAAAATTCCTTTATTTCAAGTGCGGCCGCACTGAGACAGAACAGCAAGACAATCAGATGTCTATCAAAAGGCTGCCTGTGACATCTGATCTTTTCAATCTGATTCTTATACCCTTCTCCTGCCGTGTCATGAACAGATCCACCTCCCTTCCAAACTTCCCTTTCAACTCTACAAGGACAGAGCCCTTTTACCCACATACAGAGTCTCGTACTCATGTTATGACTGCAGATCCTTGGATGTCATCCCGTCCTGTCCTTCAGCCCTGCATCTTGTTCTTTCCTGTTCTCTTCCAAAACTGTCTCCCCTCGTGTCCTTGCACCCTTTCTATGGCAAAGGGCAAGACTCTTCCTGGCTTTTACAGTTTTCAGCATTTTTCCCAATAGGCACTAATAATTTCCTAATAAGCTCTATTCACTCCTTCAAAGCTATGTTTTGAATATATATCAGAATGCCAAGTCTGGAGCTTCCTAATTTTGAGAGTTGTTCAACAGTGGAACTCTCTGCCCCGAAGTGTGGTGGAGGCTCAATGCTGGTGGCCTTTGCTTCTTCCAGCAGGCTGACATTTCCCCACCCGTCTTCTTCCCAAGAGATTTGCAGGACTTTTTGGAGGCTGGTGGAATAGTTCCAGGAGTTGCGCATGATGTCTGTAGACAGTCCACGTTTTGCAGAAGTTCAGCAGTGGAACTCTCTGCCCTGAAGTGTGGTGGAGGCTCAGTGCTGGTGCTCTTTGCTTCTTCCAGCAGGCTGACATTTCCCCATGTGTCTTCTTCCCAAGAAATTTGCAGGATTTTTTGGAGGCTGGTGGAATCGTTCCAGGAGTTGCGCATGACGTCTGTAGACCATCAAGGTTTTTGCAGGACTATAGCAGGATTGGGAGGATTTCCCAATACAACTACTAGAGAATCATTAAGGATTCTTCAGTTGGAAGAGACCTCGTGGGCCATCCAGTCCAACCCTACTCTGTCAAGAAGCAGAACTATTGCATTCAAAGCACTCTCAACAGAGGCCATCCAGCCTGTTTTAAAACCTCTAAAGGAGGAGCCTCCACTACACTCTGGGGCAGAGAATTCCACTGAATTCCAATCCTGCGAAACGTGGACTGTCTACACACGTCATGCACAACTCCTGGAACTATTCCACCAGCCTCCAAAAAATCCTGCAAATCTCTTGGGAAGAAGACAGGTGGGGAAATGTCAGCGTGCTGAAAGAAGCAACGATCACCAGCATTGAGCTCCAAACCACTTTGGGGCAGAGAGTTCCACTGCTGAACAGCTCTCAAAATTAGGAAGCTCCAGACTTTGCGTTCTGATAGATATTGAAGCATAGCTTTGGAGAAACCCTATGCTTCAATATCTATCAGAATGCAAAGTGTGGAGCTTCCTAATTTTGAGAGTTGTTCAGCAGTGGAACTCTCTGCCCCGAAGTGTGGTGGAGGCTCAATGCTGGTGGCCTTTGCTTCTTCCAGCAGGCTAACATTTCCCCACCTGTCTTCTTCCCAAGAGATTTGCAGAATTTTTGGAGGCTGATGGAATCGTTCCAGGAGTTGTGCATGACGTCTGTAGACAGTCCATGTTTCGCAGGATTGGAATTCAGTGGAATTCTCTGCCCCAGAGTGTAGTGGAGGCTCCTCCTTTGGAGGCTTTGAAACAGGCTGGATGCCCGTCTGTTGAGGGTGCTTTGAACGTGATAGTCCTGCTTCTTGGAAGAATAGGGTTGGACTGGATGGTCCACGAGGTCTCTTCCAACTCTAGGATTCTATGATTCCATGATCATCATTTGCCAGTGTTTGCAAATCACAGTCCAAAGAGAACCAGCTTGGGTACCCATTCTCCAAGCCTTTTTCTACCACAGCAAAGACACCAATGCTGTGCGCAACCAAGAAACATCTGCAAACATCTTGCCCCGGGCTTCCTGGTGGGTATATCCATCTCTCCTTACTCGTGACATCCCTGCTGGGTCAGAGCATGGAGTAACTTGGAGTAACTTCCCCGGCTCGTACAGTCCCTTCTCCGTTTTGCACCAGGCCTCTGCATTGGCCCCATTTCGCTCTTCACGGTTGCGGTGGCGCGGCGCAAGGCCCAAGGGGACTCCCTTGCTTCCACTTCTTTGCTGAGATGGTTGCCTTCAAGGTATTTACACAGCACCGGCTCCTTGGAGAGCCTTCGACTTCGACTCCGCACGCCGGGCTTATCGGCTCCCTCGCCTCTAATCCTGGCCTGCGTTCGGCTCAGAGTCGACAGAGAGACTCTTCGCTCTCATTTCTTGTGCATTTGGAGAGAGGAGAGGCTTTGGAAAACCAGCAAGACCAGGGAGGTGAAAGGGAGCCCCAAACTGGGCACCCCATTCGGCACCACAGCCTTAAGAGATTCAGGAGAGCAAAGGTCAAATACAGCCATTAATCTTAGAATTGTGCAGTTGGAAGGGACCCCCAAAGGCCATCCAGTACAACTCCCTTCTGCCAGACAGGAAGGTACAATTCAAGCCCTCCGGACAGATGACTATTTATTTACTAGCTGTCACCTGCCACTCATTGCTGTGGCCCAGTCTGTTGATCTGGAAAATAAAGTAATGAGAAAGTGTTGGTTTCTAATATATGTAATTTCTTTCTGCTTGTGGGTAAACAGTATTTCTTACTGTTTCTTTGTCAGTGTTATGTGGAGATTGTCTGGTTTGCCCACTCTGGAACATGCAATGTATCATTGTCCTTCTTTAGGGGTCCCTTTCAAATCTATGATACTATATCTCTCTGTGCATGAATCATATCTATATCTATCTATCTATCTCTATGGCTGGATGGCTCTTTGTCAGGAGGGCTTTGTTTACATTTTCTTGCCCTGGTGAAGAGAGTTGGACTGGATGGCCTTAAGTATTTTCTGTTAGTCATGGGGGTTCTGTGTGGGAAGTTTGCCCCATTTCTGTCATTGGTGGGGTTCGGAATGCTCTTTGATTGTAGGTGAACTATAAATCCCAGTAACCACAACTCTGAAATGTCAAGGCCTATTTTCCCCAAACACCATTTGTGTGCATATTTGGGCATATGGAGTATTTGTGCCTAGTTTGGTCCAGATCCATCATTGTTTGAGTCCACAATGCTCTCTGGATGTAGGTGAACTACAACTCCAAAACTCAAGGTCAATGCCCATCAAACCCTTCCAGTATTTTCTGTTGGTCATGAGTGTTCTATGTGCCAAGATTGGTTCAATTCCATCATTGGTGGAGTTCAGAATGTTCTTTGATTGTGGGTGAACTATAAATCCCAAATGACAAAATCAATCCCCTCCCCAATCCCACCAGTATTCAAATTTGGGTGTATTGGGTATTTGTGCCAAATTTGGTCCAATGAATGAAACTACATCCTGCATATCAGATATTTACATGACAATTCATAACAGTAGCAAAATTACTGTTATGAAGTAGCAACGAAAATAATTTTATGGTTGGGGGTCACCACAAATGAGGAACTGTATTAAGGGGTCACGGCATTAGGAAAGTTGAGAACCACTGATCCAGTGCTCTAAAAAACTCAGGAGCGTTGTCCACTGGCCTCTGAGTCAGTCTATATTCCACCAGATTTGGAAGGAGATTCCCAAAGGCAATCGAGTGTGACCTCCTTCTACCAGGTAGGAAAACACAATCAAAGCACTCCCGACAGATGGCCATCCAGCTTCTGTTTTAAAACCTCTAGAGCAGTGGTTCTCAACCTTCCTAATGCCGTGACCCCTCAATACAGTTCCTCATGTTGTGGTGACCCCCAACCATAACAATTTTTTTTGCAAATTCATAACTCTTATTTTGCTACTGTTATGAATCGTAATGTAAATATCTGATATGCAGGATGTGTTTTCATTCACTGGACCAAATTTGGCACAAATACCCAGTATGCCCAAATTTGAATACTAGGTTGGAAGGATTGATTTTGTCATTTGAGAGATGTAGTTGCTGGGGTTTATAGTTCACCTAAAAACAAAGAGCACCCTGAACTCCACCAATGATGGAATTGAACTAAACTTGGCACACAGAACTATCATGACCAACAGAAAATACTGGAAGGGTTTGGTGGGTATCGACCTTGAGTTTTGGAGTTGTAGTTTACCTATATCCAGAAACCACAGTGGACTCAAACAATGATGGATCTGGCACAAATTTGGCACAAATACTCAATATGGCCAAATGTGATCAACTGGTGGAGTTTGGGAAAACTAGATCTTGACATTTGGAAGTTGTAGTTCCTGGGATTTATAGTTCACCTAGAATCAAAGAGCATTCTGAACTCCACCAGTGATGGAATTGAACCAAACCTAGCACACAGAACTATCATAACCAACAGAAAATACTGTTTCCTGATGGTCTTTGGTGACCCCTCTGACACCCCCTTGCGACCCCCCCAGGGGTCCCGACCCCCAGGTTGAGAAACACTGCTCTAGAGAAAGAAGGAAACCCTGCATAGAGTGCCATATTCCACATTCAAACAGCTCTTATCACCAGGAAGTTCTTCCTCATGTTCATCCGGCATCTCTTCACCTGCCATTTGAATCCATTGATTCATATATAGTTTTTGTATTTCTGAGTGCCTTCTGCCTCCTCAAGAAAAGAAAACCTATTAAATTCCCCACCTTTTCCTGATCATCGCTAAAGTCTGCGCCGAAAGTGGGGGAGGGAAATGTATTTCTCGTTTTCACCCGACCTGGCTAATAACGGTGTTTAAGAGACAGTGAGCGAGGAAATCTGACACATACAAAGCTCAGGGACTCATCGAGACAAGAAAATGAGCTGTAATAATTTTTAAATTACAGGGTTTCGCCGTCCGTGCTGGTAAAAAGCGCCACGGATTTTCAATTCCTTTTCCTTCTTTGGCGCGATGTCTTTGCAAAAATATTTCAGGTGTTGGCGGGGAATGGGTTTCCAGAGGGCAAACCAGGCAGGATGGTGCTTGCAGCCTGCAAAGTGCATCTACATTGAAGAATTGATGCAGTTTGACACCACTTCAGCTGCCACTGCTCAGTAGTATGGAATATACTTTGTTGTTGTTGTGTGTGTGTGCACATTCAATTCACCTCTTGGCAACCTAATGCCACAAATACCCAATACGCCCAAATTTGAATACTGGTGGGGTTGGGGTGGGGATTGATTTTGTCATTTGGGAGTTATAGTTGCTGGGATTTAAAGTTCACCTGCAATCAAAGATCATTATGAACTCCACCATTGATGGCATTGAACCAAACCTGGCACACAGAACTCCCATGACTAACAGAAAATACCGGAAGGGTTTGTTCATGGACTTTGGGTTTGGGAGTTGTAGTTCACCTCCATCCAGAGAGTACTGTGGACTCAAACAATGATGAATCTGAACCAAACTTGGCACTAATACTCAATATGCCCAAATCTGAACCCTGTTGGAGTTTGGGGAAAATAGACCTTGACATTTGGGAGTTGTAGTTGCTGGGATTTATAGTTCACCTACAATCAAAGAGCATTCTGAACCCCACCAGTGATGACATTGAACTCCCATGAGAAACAGAAAATACTGGAAGGGTTTGGTGGGCATTGACCTTGAGTTTTGGAGTTGTAGTTCTCCTACATCCAGAGAGCACTGTGGACTCAAACAATGATGAACCTGGACCAAACTTGGCACAAATTCTCAGTGTGCCCAAATCCGAACCCTGCTGGAGTTTGGGGAAAATAGACCTTGACATTTGGGAGTTGTAATTGCTGGGATTTATAGTTCACCTACAATCAAAGAGCATTATGAACTACATCGTTGATGACATTGAACCAGTCTTGGCACACAGAACTCCCATGAGCAACAGAAAATACTGGAAGGGTCTGGTGGGCAGTGACCTTGAGTTTTGGAGTTGTAGTTCATCTACATCCAGAGAGCACTGAGGACTCAAACAATGATGGATCTTAACCAAACTTGGCACAAATCCTCAATATGCCCAAACCATTCAGGGCTTTTAGGTCAAGACCTGCACCTTCAATTGGGCCCAGAAAAATATTGGATGACAATATTTTAATAAATCAAATGCAGAAATAATTCTTTGAATGTGTTCTTTAACTACCACTATTCACCTTTCCACATAATCACCAGACAATTGGATACATTTCTGCCAACGATGAACAAGTTTTCTGAAGCCGTCACGGAAGAAGTTGACACTCTGTTTCCTCAATCAGCGTCTCACAGTTCTCTCAACGTCTTCATCAGAAGCAGAATGATGTCCCCGCAGATCTTCTTTCATTATCAGGAACAGATGGAAGTCAGGCGGTGCTAAATCTGGACTGAATGGAGGATGTCGTACGGTGGTGAGATCCAGTCTCTGAAGTTTCGAGTCTGTGCGCTTTCATTTCAGGCGTCAGCATCCTGGGTACCCATCGTGCACAGAGCTTCCGATAGCCAAGAAAAGCAATAATGTGACCCACACGTTCTTGTGAAATGCCAATTATGCTTGAAATTTCTCTCTGAGGGATACGACGATCGTCCTGAATCAATCTGTCAATCTTTTGCTTGTGAAACTCGGTGGTTGCTGTCACAGGACATCCAACTCTTTGCTTGTCGCGCAAGTCAGATGTTCCCACCTCAACATCTTTAAACTTTCTTGCCCAACCATGCACAGTACTCACATCAACACAATCACCTTCAACAGCTTGCATTCTCTGATGAATCTCCTTTGGGGTGACACCTTCTGCTGTCAAGAATTCCATGACTGCATATTGCTTAAGTTGCATTGACTGACTGTCTGTGCAGGGTTCCATACTTCACACTTTAACAACACAACCATTAAATGCTAAGGCTTCCTGCCAAAATGGAAATGTAGAGGAGAGTCTACTGAACAAGCCAGTACCTGCTGTATACCAGTACTACCATCTGTTGAGGAGTTACAAAGGTGAAGGCATTATTTTTCATTCAACCCTTGCAGGCATGTAGCCGGGGGGGGGGGGGGCTCGAGGGGCTTCAGCCCCCCCCCCCCCGAAATTCTCATGGTGGTTCGCGAAAATGCCTTACTGGTGCATTATTTAAACTGTTATGTTTATTCATATCATGATCTGATCACCATACTCAATATATCCCATATGCATGGGGGTATTCGGGTAATGATACAAAAGGTTTGCTAGGCTAGACCCTCTTTCACTCAGACTCAGACCCCCCCCCCCGAAACTCAGCCCCCCCAACCCCCCCTGAAATCCCCCCCCCCCCCCGAAACGAAATCCTGGCTACGGGCCTGAACCCTTGTAATCTATCTTTCACTCCCTCCATCCAGAGACCTAATCTGACTTCATGGGAAAACTCCCTATCAACTGAAGGTTGTTTCACATGGGAACTTCAATCTTCACTGTCTGTTGCTTGGGAATAAGCACACGAATCCCAAACAGGTCCTCTTCAGCTTACAATTCCCTTGAGTCACTAACAGACTCTGGACTTTAAAACCGATCAATTCTCTTTGCCTGGTGGATTGGATTGGACTAGATGACCTTTGGAGAGCCCCTTCCAACTCTTCCTTTATCATCTCCTACCACAACTGCGGGGAGTTATTAGCCTTTGCTTCTCCCCTTTCCCTTCCCCAATCTTCCCCAGGCGTTCAATTAAAAAAACGGGTCTTTTTTATTTTTTGGACGACTTCATAACGCCGAACCAAACAAGAAGAAGTGTTGATCCAGAAACCCTAATCCGCCTGCTTGGCTTGGCTTTTCCTTGTCTCTTTTGCTGCTAATTTGCTATGGACCAAGCCCAAGCCATCCCTGGAGGGCTGATAAAAGGTTGTCTTTTCTCTCTCGTGCTCGCTCTCTTGGTTCCTGCTTTGAAAAAGAGACCATTTCAAAGAAGGATGTGAGCCATGTCTTGCTAAAGGAACGCAGGCCCTCCCCGCCACACACCCTCCGAAAAAAACCCCAATTTCGAAAGACGCCCTCCAAGATGATTAAAAGCAGAGACGGAATTAATCTCATGAAAGCGAGCCACTTGCCTGGATTCAAAAGGCGGACGGTTGTATATGATTTCCCCCTCTCTGTACGCTTTTCCGTCTCGCCCTTTCCTTCCAAGAAGACCTTGGTCGCATCTACACTGTGGGATTAATGCAGTTGAACTGCCATGGCTCCAGGCTATTTATTCCCAGGAGTTGTAGTTTGACAAGGGCTTTCGCCTTCTCAAACTACAACTCCCAGGAATCAGATATAACACTGAGCTGTGGCGGTTAAAGCAGTGTCCAAATCACATTAATTGTATGGACAAACCCAGGCCTGGGGCCAGATGCGGGCGCCTGGGCTCTTTTCTCAGGCCCTCCTCTCTCATATCATCCTATCCTTCCTTCCTTCTCTCTTTCCTTCCTCCCTCCTTTCCTCCCTTCCTTCCGTACCTCCCTCTTTCTCCATCCCTCCCTCCTTCCTTCCCTTCTACCCTCTCGCCCTTCCTTCCTTTCCTCTTTCCTCCTTCTCCCTCCTTCCCACTCTTCCTTTCTTTCTCCTTCCTTCCTTCCATCCATCCTTCTCTTCCTTCCTTACCTCGTTCCTCCCTCCTTCCCCCTCTCTCTTCCTTCCTTCCTTCCCTTCCTTCCTTCATCTCTTCCTTCCTTCCTTTGTTCCTTCCTTCCTTTCTTCCCTTTCTTCCTCTCTTCCTTCGTTCCTTCATTCCTTCATTCTTTCCTTTCATCTTTCCTCCCTCCTTCCATTCCCTTCCATCCTTCTCTTCCACCCTTCCTTCCTTCTCTTCCACTCTTCCTTCCTTCATTCCATTCTTCCCTTCCTTCTTCCCTTCCTTCCTTCCTTCCTTCCTTCCTTCCTTCCTTCCTTTGTTATTTCCTTCCTTCCTTTCTTCCCTTTCTTCCTCTCTCTTCCTTTGTTCCTTTGTTCCTTCATTCCTTCCTTTCATCTTTCCTCCCTCCCCCATTCCCTTCCATCCTTCCTTCTTTTCATCCTTCTTTTCCACCCTTCCTTCCTTTCTTCCCTTACTTCCTCTCTCTTCCTTCGTTCCTTCATTCCTTCCTTTCGTCTTTCCACCCTCCCTCCATTCCCTTCCATCCTTCCTTCCATCCTTCTCTTCCACCCTTCCTTCCTTCCTTCCTTCCTTCCTTCCTTCCTTCCTTCCTTCCTTCCTTCCTTTTCTTCCACCCTTCTTTCCTTCCTTCCTGCCTTCCATTCTTCTTTCTTCTTCATTCCTTCCTTTTTTCCTTCCTTCCTTTCTTCCCTTACTTTCTCTCTCTTCCTTCCTTCCTTCCTTCCTTCCTTCCTTCCTTCCTTCCTTCCTTCCTTCCTTCCTTCGTTCTTTTCATCTTTCCTCCCTCCCTCCCTCCATTTCCTTCCTTCCTGCCTTCCATTCATCCTTCGTTCCTTCATTCCTTCATTGTTTCCTTACTTCATTTCTTCTCTTACTTCCTCTCTCTTCCTTCGTTCCTTTATTTCTTCCTTACTTCCTTCTTTACTTCCTTACTTCCCTTTCATCTTTCCTCCCTCCCTCCATTCCCTTCCACGCTTCCTTCCTTCTATCCTTCTCTTCCTCCCTTTCTTCCTCCCTTCCTCCTCTTTTTCCTTCCTCCTTTCCTCCTGGGGATGTTTAGCTGGGAGAAGAGAAGGTAGAAAAGGAACAGGAGAGCCATGTTTCAAGGTTTAAAAGGGTGTCCCATTGAAAACTGACTTTGCAGTTCAATCTTTAAATCCTCATATCGTTTCAGCTTTTCCAGTTGTTTCTCTGCAATCCTGTTGTTGTTGTTGTTGTTGTTGTTGTTGTTGTTGTTGTTGTTGTTGTTGTTGTTGTTGTTATATTAGCCTCCCTGCATAAAGCAGTGCCTAAATTTCCTACTTGACAGATGCAACTATCTTTTGGGCTGCATAGGTCAACAGCAAGCTAGACTATTAATGGTTGGGAGCTCACTCTGACTGGCTTCGAACTCGTGAACTCTCGGTTAGTAGTGATTTAGTGTAGCTGGCTACTAACTAGCTGTGCCACAACCTGGTTTTATGATGTTTGTATGTGTAAAATTTGGTATTGTGTTATATTCTAATCTCTGTTTGACTGGGCTTGTCCCCATGTAAGTTGCCCCGAGTCCCTTTGGGGAAATGGTGGCAGGATACAAAAATAAAGTTATTATTGTTGTTGTTATTGTTATTATTATCCTGGGATTTGTAGTTTGATGAGGCACCGGCATCCTTGGGCAGAGCTGGCTCAAGGCCTTGCCAAATGACATCTCCCACTAGGCAAGGCACTTTAAGTGGGGTCAAGCTGCGCTCATTCTGCAGTGTAAATACACCCGCGAATGAGCTCTGGTGCTGCAGCAAACTACAAATCCCAACCTCAAAGGTCAAAGTGAGTGACAGGAGCCAAGGGCTGGTATTGCAAGATCCAACCTGGATGGAGACTCGATGATGATGATGATGATGATGATTGGGTGGTATTGTTGAAGTACCCTGCATTTCAACAATGCAACACAACAACAATAACATAAACAACAACACTATGCAACAAAAATGGGGGGGGGGGATCTGTTTCTGGTTTGAAAGTGTTATTTCCTGTTTCATTGTGCAGTTTTTACTTTGAAAGTAGTTTTTAGGCTCCATTTTTTGTCGTGTCAGGGCAACCAGTCAATTGTATTACATTTCTAACAGAACAAAACAAACAAACAGACAAAACACAAATTTGCAAGTTTGGTAGTTGATTAAATCTCCTTTCACCAGTATCTGGCCCCTTGGAGTGCCTCTGGTGTTGCCGCAAGGACGTCCTCCCTTGTGCATGTGGCAGGGCTCAGGTTGCATTGCAGCAGTGGTCAGTGGTTTGCTCCTCTCCACACTCGCATGTTGTCGATTCCACTTTGTGGCCCCATTTCTGAAGGTTGGCTCTGCATCTCGTGGTGCCAGAGCGCAGTCTGTTCAACGCCTTCCAAGTCGCCTAGTCTTCTGTGTGCCCAGGGGGGAGTCTCTCATTTGGTAACAGCCATGGATTGAGGTTCTGGGTTTGAGCCTGCCACTTTTGGACTCTCGCTTGCTGGGGTGTTCCAGCGAGTGCCTCTGTAGATCTTAGAAAACTATTTTTAGATTTAAGTCATTGACGTGCTGGCTGATACCCAAACAAGGGATGAGCTGGAGATGTCTCTGCCTTGGTCCTTTCACTATTGGCTGCTACTTCCCGGCAGATGTCAGGTGGTGCAATACCGGCTAAAGAGTGTACTTTCTCCCGTGGTGTAGGGCCCAGACACCCCGTGATAATGCAGCATGTCTCATTAAGAGCCACATCCACTGTTTTAGTGTGGTGAGATGTGTTCCACACTGGGCATGCATACTCAGCAGCAGAGTAGCACAGCGCAAGGGCAGATGTCTTCACTGTGTCTGGTTGTGATCCCCAGGTTGTGCCAGTCAGCTTTCGTATGATATTGCTTCTAGCACCCACTTTTTGCTTGATGTTCAGGCAGTGCTTCTTGTAGGTCAGAGCACGGTCCAGAGTGACTCCCAGGTATTTGGGTGCGCTGCAATGCTCCAGTGGGATTCCTTCCCAGGTGATAATCCTCAGAGCTCGGGATGCTTGTCTGTTCTTAAGGTGAAAGGCGCATGTCTGTGTTTTAGATGGATTAGGGATCAGATGGTTTTCCCTGTAGTAGGCAGTAAGAGCACCTAGAGCTTCGGAGAGCTTCTGTTCTACCATCTCAAAGCTCCCTGCTTGAGCAGTAATGGCACGATCGTCAGCATAGATGAAACTGTCCCTTCTGGCAGTGGCTGGTCATTTGTGTAGATGTTGAACATGGATGGGGCAAGCACGCTCCCCTGAGGCAGGCCGTTCTTCTGTTTCCGCCATCTGCTTCTCTGGCCCTGGAACTCAACCAAAAAGCTCCTGTTTTGTAGCAGGTTTCCTATGAGGAGGGTGAGGTGGTCGTTCTTTGTGATATTATACATTTTTCTCAGGAGGAGGCGGTTGTTCACAGTATCATAGGCTGCTGACAGGTCTATGAAGACAGCTCCTGTGATCTGCTGCCTTTCAAAACCATCTTCTATGTGCTGGGTCAGGTTCAGCACTTGCGATGTGCAGCTTTTGCCTTTTCTGAAGCCAGCTTGCTGTGGGATCAGACAGGGGTCTATATTTTCCATAATTCTATGCAAAATAAGTCTCTCCAGAACTTTGTAGAGGTGGCACAGCAGGGAGATTGGTCTGTAGCTTTTTGGGTCATTACTGTCTTTGCCTGGCTTCAAGATGGCGATGACTCTTGCTTTCCTCCAGATTTTGGGGATCTGACAGGATGCAGTGCAGTTGTTCATCAGCTGTTGTGCAGTTTTTCATCTGTCAGGGGTGATTTGAATGCAATATTCCTGCTTCTTGGCAGAATGGGGTTGGACTGGATGGCCCAGGAGGTCTCTTCCAACTATATGGTTCTAGGATTCTACTCTATGATTCTAACAACATAAGCAACAACAACTATGCAACAAAATTTGGGGCTAAAAATCTGTTCCTGGTTTGAAAGTGTTATTTCCTGTTTAATTGTGTGGTTTTTACTTTGAAAGTAGTTTTTAAGCTCTGGAAATATTGTTTTTGTGGCTTCCACAAACTAGATTGAATTGAGTTGTTGTAGGTTATGGCCATGGTCTAGAGCAGGGGTCAGGAACCTTCGGCCCTCCAGGTGCGGTGGACTTCAACTCCCACAATTCCTTGGGCCAAGGTAAGCCTTTGGGGCGAATGCCGAGCCTCAAGGAATTGTGGGAGTTGAAGTCCACCACACCTGGAGGGCCGAAGGTTCCCCATGCCTGGTCTAGAGGCATTCTCTCCTGACGTTTCACCTGCATCTACGGCAAGCATCCTCAGAGCTGGTGACTTCACTACCTCTGAGGATGCTTGCCGTAGATGGAGGCGAAACATCAGGAGAGAATGCCTCTAGACCATGGCCATATAGTCCAAAAAAACCTACAACAACCCAATGATACTGGCCATGAAAGCCTTCGACAATACATAGATTGAATTGGTTGAGACTCTATGAGATACTCATTGAAAAATGTAGAGCCAAATGTGCAATAGCAGGAAAAAAAAGCAACGTTTGGGCAGTTTAATAAACTTTTCCCACAATTCTATGATAGAACCAATTAAGAAATGACATGAACAAAAAGTTGTGTCACCTGCATAATGTAATGGCACAGCACATAAATACATAGATAGATATTAAATGCCCTATGACCAAGCTACCCTAATCGGAGAAGACTGAAGACCTTGTAAAACCGCAGCTCCCGGGATTGCATTGCACTGAGCCGCGACAGTTCAAGTGGTGTCAATCTGCATTAATTCCACAGTGTAGACGCATCCCTAGGAGGTGACTTCATGGCTCTTTGGGGTGCCTAGGGGAACGTTTGGCGCGTTGGCAGTCTTCTCAGGTAGCTGAGCAAGCATCAGAGAGCATTCCACTTGGCAGAGCTGTTCAAATATTAATGGCACATATGCTGGCGCTGTCTGGACTCCCCCCCCCCCCCCCCGGTCTTCCTTTGCTGTGGCCTTTTCGAGAAAGATGGGGAGGGATGAAGCGGAAGAGCTGCCGTTGCCGTGGAAACGACTTCCCGGCAGCTTGGGTACCACGCTCCCTCCATCCCTCGGCCCCCCAAACTGCAACGTACTAAGGGTGTGTCTACACGGTAGAATTAATACAGTTTGATCCCCCTTGGACTGCCGTGGCCCAATGCTATGGAAACCTGGGAGTTGTAGTTTGCTGAGGTGTTTAGGGTACATCTGTAGAATTAATGCACTTGGACATTTTAAACTGCAATGTTTCAATGTTATGGAAACCTGGGAGTTGTAGTTTGGTGAGATGTTTAGGGTACATCTGTAGAATTAATGCACTTGGACATTTTTAACTGCAAAACCTGGGAGTTGTAGTTTGGTGAGATGTTTAGGGTACATCTGTAGAATCAATGGACTTTGGGACATTTTAAACTGCAATGAAATCCTGGGAGTTGTAGTTTGGTGAGGTGTTTAGGGTACACCTGTAGAATTAATGCACTTGGACATTTTTAACTGCAAAAGCTGGGAGTTGTAGTTTGGTGAGATGTTTAGGGTACATCCTTAGAATTAATGCACTTGGACATTTTAGACTGCAATGCTATGGAAACCTGGAAGTTGTAGTTTGCTGAGGTGTTTAGGGTACATCTGTAGAATTAATGCACTTGGACATTTTTAACTGCAAAACCTGGGAGTTGTAGTTTGGTGAGATGTTTAGGGTACATCTGTAGAAGTAATGGACTTTGGGACATTTTAAACTGCAATGGTTCAATGCTATGGAAACCTGGGAGTTGTAGTTTGCTGAGGTGTTTAGCGTACATCTGTAGAATTAATGCACTTGGACATTTTTAACTGCAAAACCTGGGAGTTGTAGTTTGGTGAGATGTTTAGGGTACATCTGTAGAATTAATGCACTTGGACATTTTTAACTGCAATGCTATGGAAACCTGGGGGTTGTAGTTTGCTGAGATGTTTAGGATATATCTGTAGAATTAATGCACTTGGACATTTTTAACTGCAATGGTTCAATGCTGTGGAAACCTGGGAGTTGTAGTTTGCTGAGGTGTTTAGGGTACATCTGTAGAATTAATGCACTTGGACATTTCTAACTGCAAAACCTGGGAGTTGTAGTTTGGTGAGATGTTTAGGGTACATCTGTAGAAGTAATGCACTTGGGACATTTTTAACTGCAATGGTTCAATGTTATGGAAACCTGGGAGTTGTAGTTTGGTGAGATGTTTAGGGTACATCTGTAGAATTAATGGACTTTGGGACATTTTAAACGGCAATGGTTCAATGCTATGGAAACCTGGGAGTTGTAGTTTGCTGAGGTGTTTAGGGTACATCTGTAGAATTAATGCACTTGGACATTTTAAACTACAATGGTTCAATGCTATGGAAACCTGGGAGTTGTAGTATCCAAAGGTGTTTAGGGTACATCTGTAGAATTAATGCACTTGGACATTTTAAACTGCAATGGTTCAATTTTATGAAAAACTGGGAGTTGTAGTTTGGTGAGATGTTTAGGGTACATCTGTAGAATTAATGGACTTTGGGACATTTTTAACTGCAATGAAATCCTGGGAGTTGTAGTTTGGTGAGGTGTTTAGGGTACATCTGTAGAATTAATGCACTTGGACATTTTTATCCGCAATGCTATGGAAACCTGGGAGTTGTAGTTTGCTGGGGAACCAACACTCTTTGGCAGGGGAGGTGAAAGATCTTGAGAAACTACAGCTCCCAGGGTTCCTCAGCATTGGACCATGCCAATTCATGTGAGATCAATGCTATGAAATCATGGGAGTTGTAGTTTAGTGAGCTATTTAGAGTACATCTTTAGAATTAATGCACTTTGACATTTTAACTGCAATTGTTCAATATTATGGAAATCTGGGAGTTGTAGTTTGCTGGGGGACCAGCACTCTTTGGTAGGGGAGGTGAAAGGCCTTGAGAAACTACAACTCCCAGGGTTCCACACATTGGGCCATGCCAATTCAAGTGAGGTCAATGCTATGAAATGCTGGGATATTTTTAAAATTCAATTGTTCAGTGCTATGAAATCCTGGGAGTTGTAGTTTTCTGGGGAACCAGCACACTTTGACAGGGAAAGGTGAAAGAACTTGAGAAACTACAACTCCCAGGGTTCCACAGAATTGGACCATGCCAATTCAAGTGAGGTCAATACTATGAAATCCTGGGAGTTCTAGTTTGGTGAGATGTTTAGGATACACCTGTAGAATTAATACACTGGGATATTTTTTAACTTCAATTGTTGAATGCTATGAAATCCTGGGAGTTGTAGTTTTCTGGGGAACCAGCACACTTTGACAGGGAAAGGTGAAAGAACTTGAGAAACTACAGCTCTCAGGGTTCCACAGTATTGGGTCATGGCAGTACAAGTGAGGTCAATGCTATGAAATATTGGGAGTTGTAGTTTGGTGAGATATTTAGGATACATTGGTAGAATTCATGCACTTGGGACATTTATAACGTCAATGTTTCAGTGTTAGAAATCCTGGAAGTTGTAGTTTGCCAGGGAACCAGCACTCTTTGACAAGAGAAAGTAAAATACTTTGAGAAACTATAACTCCCAGGAATCTGCAGCACTGGGCCATGCCAGTTCAAGTGGGGTTGAACTGTATTCATTTGGCTTGATTTGGAGACAAGTATATGAATCCCTGCTCAGCTATGACCCCACTTGGACTGCCATGGCTGAAGGATATGGAGTGCTGGGAGCTATAGTTTTCCAAGGCCTTCTCTGCCAAAGGGTGCAAACTACAGCTCCCAGGATCCCATAGCATTGGGCTACAGAATTGCATCTATCCTATAGAATGAATGCCGTTTGACCCCACTTGGAGTGCCATGGCTCAGGGATATGGAATCCTGGGACTTATAGTTTTCCAGGGCCTTCTCTGCCAAAGGGTGCAAAGTACAGCTCCCAGGATCCCATAGCATTGGGATGCAGAATTGCATCTATCCTATAAAATGAATGCCGTTTGACCCCACTTGGACTGCCATGGCTCAAGGATATGGAATCCTGAGAGTTGTAGTTTTCCAAGGCCTTCTCTGCCAAAGGGTACAAACTACAGCTCCCAGGATCCCATAGCATTGGGCTAAAGAATTGCATCTATCCTATAGAATGAATGCCGTTTGACCCCACTTGGACTGCCATGGCTCAAGGATATGGAATAGTGAGAGTTGCAGTTTTCCAAGGTCTTCTCTGCCAAAGGGTGCAAACTACAGCTTCCAGGATCCCATAGCATTGGCTACAGAATTGCATCTATCCTATAGAATGAATGCTGTTTGACCCCACTTGGACTGCCATGGCTCAAGGATATGGAATCCTGGGAGTTGTAGTTTTCCAAGGCCTTCTCTGCCAAAGGGTGCAAACTACAGCTCCCAGGATCCCATAGCATTGGCTACAGAATTGCATCTATCCTATAGAATGAATGCCGTTTGACCCCACTTGGACTCTCATGGCTCAAGGATATGGAATCCTGGGAGTTATAGTTTTCCAAGGCCTTCTCTGCCAAAGGGTGCAAACTACAGCTCCCAAGATCCCATAGCAGTTTAAAATGATGCCAAACTGCATTCATTCTAGGGTGTAAATGCACTCAAGAAGGTGTTCTGCAGGTGGCACTCTGCACATGTTTAGAGCCCTGTTGCTCTCAGCACAAATTCTCAAGGATGTACTTGGGGAGATATAGTGCTTCTTGTTATCCCATCTCTCCAGCAGACGTCCCTTGACAAATTTGTACAAAATTCCCCAAAGCATCAGAAAAAAACCCCTGATGGAGAAAACCCATCATAATAACAGTAATATAATAATAGTCATAATAGTGATAATAAAAAGCTTGTTAGCATAATGAGTTAATTACCTCCTTGGCCTCATTAGCATAATAACGAGCCTCTTGCCACAACAAGCTAATTGCCAGAACGAAAAAAGGAGGGGGGGCTCCTTTTGGCTGCCTGCTCATTAGCATAACAATACGCCGTTTGCCAGCACAATGAGCTTATTATGCTGCCTCATTAGCATACCAATTAGCTCATTTGCATGCCAAAGAGGATGCTGATCCTCACCGGCTCCTAGGCCCAAATTGGGAAGGTTTCGTGACAACGATCAGGCCTTTGCGCTCAGGGATCTGGCCCCCTCTCCATTAGCGACTCAATATTTTCAAATATAAATTGGTTTTCTGAACGAGGGGCGGTTTGTCCTCTTTTTGGCTCTTGCCAATTAATTTCCCTCCCAGGATGGGAATAATGTACTACGTCTCCCATATACAGGTTGAGCATCCTTATCCGGAGTGTGAAACACTCCCAAATCACTCCCAAATCCAGAATTGCCTGCATTTGTGGCTGAGAGTGTGTCACCTTTGCTTTCTGGTGGCTCCATGCACCAAATTATTGCAAATATCGGGTATGACCAGGATATGTGTGTGAGATATATATGAAATGTAAAAGGAAGTCAACTTTAGACTTGGGTCTCATTTCCTAGAGTGCTTCTACACTGTCGAGTTAATGCAATTTAACTCCTATGGAATCCTGGGAGTTGTAGTTTGGGGTGGCACCAATACTCGTGGGCAGAGAAGGATGAGGACCTTGTATAACTACAACTCCCAGGATTTCATTGCATGGAGCCATGAGGCCCTTGTGAAACTACAACTCCCAGTATTTCATTGCACGGAACCATGAGGACCTAGTAACACTACATCTCCCAGGATTCCATCACATGGAGTATGACTACCTTGTAAAACTACAACTCTCAGGATTTCATTGCACGGAACCATGAGGACCTAGTAACACTACATCTTCCCGGATTCTATCACATGGAGCATGAGGACCTAGTAAAATTCCAACTCCCAGGATTTCATTGCATTGACTCATGAGGACCTAGTAACACTACATCTCCCAGGATTCCATTGCACTGACCCAAGAGGACCTAGTAAAACTGCATCTTTTAGGATTCCATCGAATGGAGCCATGAGGACCTTGTGAAACTCCAACTGCCAGGATTTCATTGCATGGAGCCATGAGAATCTAGTAAAACTACATCTCCCAGGATTCCATCACATGGAGTATGAGGACCTTGTGAAACGACATCTCCCAGGATTCCATCGCATGGAGACATGAGGTCCTTGTGAAACTCCAATTCCCACGATTTCATTACACTGACCCATGAGGACCTAGTAAAACTATGTCTTCCATCGCATGGAACCATGAGGACCTTGTGCAACTACATCTCCCAGGATTCCATTACATGGAGCCATGAGGACCTTGTGAAACTACAACCCAGTATTTCATTGCACTGAGCCATGAGGACCTAGTAAAACTACATCTCCCGGGATTCTATTGCATTGAGCCACGAGGACCTTGTGAAACTACATCTCACAGCATTCCATCGCATGGAGTCATGAGTTTCTTGTAAAACTACATTTCACAGGATTCCATCACATGGAGCCTCGTAAAACGATATCTTCCAGGATTCCACCACATGGAGTCATGAGGACCTTGTAAAACTACAACTCATATGGAGCCATAAGGACCTTGTAACTACATCTGACAGGATTCCATCACATGGAGCCATGAGGACCTTGTAACTACATCTCCCAGGATATCATTGCATGGAGCCACAAAGACCTTGTGAAACTACAACTCCCAGGATTGCACCGCATGAAGCCATGACAGTGAAAGTGGTGTCAAAGTGCATTCATTCCCCAGTGTAGATGGACTTATATGCAAATACAGGTATTCCAGAATCCGACGTCCAAAACACTTCTGGTCCCAAGCATTTCGGATACGGGATACTCAACATATGCATCATTTATATCATATGGGTGCGGAGGGCCAGATTTAGTCTGGATTTCGGGTCCTTAAAAGTGTAGGCACAGCCTTCCTCGCAGGAGGGGTGTGCAATGCCGTTAGTGTCCTTCCGAAACCCGTTCGGATTTGCCTCCTTTGCCCAGAAATCCATCCCAGTCCATCAGACAAGGTTGGGCTGGCGTGGCAGAAGAGCAGAAATATTGCCTCTTGCGCCGTGGTTCTATTAATGTAGCCTAAAATTACATTAGCCTTTTGTTGCCACGGCCGATAAATCTCCGTGCGGACTTCTGCTCAGCTTGTAATCACTTGCAAAATAAGAGATCCTTTCGGCTATGCTTGCTACCGGGCCGAGCATCCATGCTCTCGTCCTTGCGCATTACCTTTCCAAAAAGTCAGGAGATTTTTCCCATTGGTTTCCCTTTGGCACCAGCACCCTGGAAGTTGTAGTTTTGGTGGTACCCTCTATGGCAGAGCTGGCCAAAGACCTTGTAAAATTACAACTCCTAGGATGGTGACACACTCTATGGCAGAGATGGCGATAGACCCTTGGAAACTACGACTTCCAGGATTGTAGCACATGGAGTCATGACAATTCAAGTGAGGTCAAGCTGCAGTCATTCTACTCCAAAGTGATAGAATCCTGGGAGTTGTAGTTTGCGTTACCCCCTCTATGGCAGAGATGGCCAAAAACCTTGTAGAACTACAACTCCCAGGATGGTGACACATCCTATGGCAGGGATGGCTAGAGACCTTGGGAAACTACAACTCTCAGGACTCCAACACTTTGTGGAGTGGAATGACTGCAGCTTGACCTTGCTTGAACGGCCTTGCTCAAAGATCTGGAATCCAGGGAGTTGTAGCTTTACAAGGTCTTTGACTATCTCTGCAATAGAGGATGCCACCAAAACATTTCATCACTTTGGAGTAGACTGAATGCAGCTTGACCTCGCTTGAAACGGCCCTTGCTCAAAGCTCTGGAATCCAGGGAGTTGTAGTTTTACAAAGTCTTTGGCCATCTCTGCTATAGAGGGTGTCACCAAAACTACAACTCCCAGGATTCCATCACTTTGGAGTAGACTGAATGCAGCTTGACCTCGCTTGAACAGCCCTTGCTCAAAGATCTGGAATCCAGGGAGTTGTAGTTTTACAAGGTCTTTGACCATCTCTGCTATAGAGGGCACCACCAAAACTACAACTCCCAGGATTCCATCACTTTGGAGTAGACTGAATGCAGCTTGACCTCGCTTGAACAGCCCTCGCTCAAAGATCTGGAATCCAGGGAGTTGTAGTTTTACAAGGTCTTTGACCATCTCTGCTATAGAGGGCACCACCAAAACTACAACTCCCAGGATTCCATCACTTTGGAGTAGACTGAATGAAGCTTGACCTCGCATAAACGGCCCTTGCTCAAAGCTCTGGAATCCATGGAGTTGTAGTTTTACAAGGTCTTTGACTATCTCTGCTATAGAGGGCACCACCAAAACTACAACTCCCAGGATTCCATCACTTTGGAGTAGACTGAATGCAGCTTGACCCCACCTGAACTGCCTTGATTCCATGTGCTACAATCTTGGAAGTCGTAGTTTCCCAGGGTCTCTAGCCATCCCTGCCATAGGGTGTGTCACCATCCAGGGAATTGTAGTTCTTCAAGGTCTTTGGCCATCTCTGCCATAGAGGGCACCACCAAAACTACAACTTCCAGGATTCCATTACTTTGGAGTAGACTGAATGCAGCTTGACCTCTCTTGAACAGCCCTTGCTCAAAGCTCTAGACTCCTGGGAGTTGTAGTTTTACAAGGTCTTTGGCCATCTTTGCCATATAGGGTGCCACCAAAACTATAATTCCCAGGATTCCATCACTTTGGAATAGAATGAATGCAGCTTGATCCCACTTGAACTGCCATGGCTCCATGTGCTGAAATCCAGGGAATTGTAGTTTTACAATGTCTTCAGCCATCTCTGCTATACGGTGCATCACCAAAACTACAACTTCCAGGATTCCATCACTTTGGAGCAGAATGATTGCAGTTTGTCCCAACTTGAACTGCAATGGCTCCATGCACTGATTTCCTGGGAGTTGTCATTTCCCAAGGTCTTTGGCCATCCCTGCCATAGTGTGTGTCACTAAAACTACAACTTGCACAATTCCATCACTTTGGAGTGGAATGACTGCAGCTTGACCCCTCTTGAACTGCCATGGCTCCATGTGCTGACATCCTGGGAGTTGTAGTTTCCCAAGGTCTTTGGCCATCCTTGCCTTAGGCTGCGTCACCAAAACTACAACTCCCAGGATTCCATCACTTTGGAGCAGAATGATTGCAGTTTGTCCCAACTTGAACTGCCATAGCACCATGCACTGATTTCCTGGGAGTTGTAGTTTCCCAAGGTCTTTGGCCATCCCTGCCATAGGGTGCGTCACCAAAACGACAACTCCCAGTTCACTTTGGAGTAGAATGACTGCAGCTTGACCCCACTTGAACTGCCATGGCTCCATGCACTGATTTCCTGGGAATTGTTGTTTCCCAAGGTCTTTGGCCATCCCTGCCATAGGGTGCACCACCAATACTACAACTCCCAGGATTCCATCACTTTGGAGTAGAATGACTGCAGCTTGACCTTTCTTGAACTGCCATGGCTCCATGTGCTGGGAGTTGTAGTTTTACAAGGTCTTTTCCTTGCCATAAAATGCATCGTCAAAACTATATCTCCCAAAATTCCACAGCATGGAGCCATGACAATCCAAGTAGTGTCAAAACTGCATTCATTGAGTCTAACTGCATCCCTTAAAGTCCCGAAAGAGGAACGTGGAGCATGTGCAGAGTGACTTAAGTAGTACATTGGGCTGAAATGACTCCCATTTTTGATATCCCTGACCTTGGATGCTTGACTTCAGTTTTTGATATCTGCCATCTGATCAGCAAAAGGCAATGGCATTTCGCAGCTGACCGAGGAGAGATTTCGCTCTCCATGCCTGCCAGAAGCAATGAAGATGCGCAGGTGAGATTAAAGGTAAGGCATTCGTGTCGGGAACTTGGCTTTGAACTTTTGAGCCTGCCATTCGATATATACTGTAGATATAATTTTTAACAGCAACCTGGAAGAAGGCTTTGAGTGACCAAGTGCTTCCAAGCAGCCTTCTAATCGGGCCAGGCGCCTCTCCTAGTTTTAACTTTTGAATGCTTTTTAATTGACGTTATATAGTTTGAGTTCTTTGCATTTGAATTGCATTGCTATTTTTTTCAGTTGGTGTTCTTATCTTGTTCATGGACCCAGTTCAGGTGACACATAAATGCACTAAACAAACAAATAAGGCAGTGTTTCTCAACCTGGGGGTCGGAACCCCTGGGGGGGGTCGTGAGGGGGTGTCAGAGGGGTCGCCAAAGACCACCAGAAAACACAGTATTTTCTGTTGGTCATGGGGATTTTGTGTGGGAAGTTTGGCCCAATTCTAACCTTGGTGGGGTTCAGAATGTTCTTTGACTATAGGTGAACGATAAATCCCAGCAACTACAACTCCCAAATGCCAAGTCTATTTTCCCTACTCTCCACCAGAGTTCACATTTGGACATATTGATTTGCATGCCAAGTTTGATCCAGATTCATCATTGTTTTGAGTCCACAGTGCTCTCTGGATGTAGGTGAACTACAACTCCAAAACTCAAGGTCAATGCCCACCAAACCTTTCCAATATTTTCTGTTGGCCATGGGAGTTCTGTGTGCCAAGTTTGGTTCAATTCCATCATTGGTGGAGTTCAGAATGCTCTTTGATTGTAGGGGAACAATAAATCCCAGCAACTACAACTCCCAAATGCCAAGTCTATTTTCCCTACACTCCACCAGAGTTCACATTTGGACATATTGATTTGCATGCCAAGTTTGATCCAGATTCATCATTGTTTTGAGTCCACAGTGCTCTCTGGATGTAGGTGAACTACAACTCCAAAACTCAAGGTCAAACTCAAGGGGTCGCCAAAGACCACCAGAAAACACAGTATTTTCTGTTGGTCATGGGGATTTTGTGTGGGAAGTTCGGCCCCAATTGTGTGGGAAGTTTGGCCCAATGGGGATTTTGTGTGGGAAGTTTGGCCCACCAAACCTTTCCAATATTTTCTGTTGGTCATGGGAGTTCTGTGTGCCAAGTTTGGTTCAATTCTATCATTGGTGGAGTTCAGGCTGCTCTTTGATTGCAGATGAACTATAAATTCCAACAACTACAACTCCCAAATGATGGAATCAATCCCCTCCAGTCCCACCAGTATTTGAATTTGGTGCAGTGGGTTAAAGCGCTGAGCTGCTGAACTTGCTGACCAAAAGGTCACGGGTTCGAAACCGGAGAGCGGCGTGAGCTCCTGCTGTTAGGCCCAGGTTCTGCCAACCTAGCAGTTTGACAACATGCAAATGTGAGTAGATCAATAAGTACTGCTCTGGCGGGAAGGTAATGGCACTCCATGAAAGTCATGCTGGCCACATGACCTTGGAGGTGTCTACAGACAACGCCGGTTCTTCGGCTTAGAAATGGAGATGAGCACCAGAGTCCCAGAGTTGGACACATCTAGACTTACTGTCATGGGCAGGCATGTAGCCAAGGGGGCTTCAGCCCCCCCCCCCCGAGGGGGGCTTGAGGGGCTTCAGCCCCCTCCCCTCCGAAATTCTCAGGGTGTTCTACGAGAAGGCCTTACTGGTACATTATTTAAACTGTTATGTTTATTCATATCATGATCTGATCACCATGCTCAATATATCCCATATGCATGGGGGTATTGGGGTAACGATACAAAAGGTTTGCTAGGGTAGATCCTCTGAGGATGCCTGCCATAGATGTGGGTGAAACATCAGGAGAGAATGCTTCTGGAACATGGCCAGGCAGCGTGGAAAACCTTCAACAACCCAATAATAATTAGAATTAATAATAACCTACAACAACCTAGTTCAATGATTCTAAGATCATTATATCAACCCCACTTGCCTAGTTTCCTACAGACCTCACAACCTCTGAGGATGCCTGCCATAGATGTGGGTGAAATGTCAGGAGAGAATGCTTCTGGAACATGGCCAGGCAGCCTGGGAAATCTACAACAACCCAACACAATGATTGTATGATAATTATATCAACCCCACTTGCCTAGTTTCCTACAGACCTCACAACCTCTGAGGATGCCTGCCATAGATGTGGGTGAAATGTCAGGAGAGAATGCTTCTAGAACATGGCCAGGCAGCCTGGAAAACCTGCAGCAACCCAATAATAATTATAATTAATAATAACCTACAACAACCCAACGCAATGTTTGTATGATAACTATATCAACCCCACTTGCCTAGTTTCCTACAGATATCACAACCTCTGAGAATGCCTGCCATAGATGTGGGCGAAATGTCAGGGGAGAATGCTTCTAGAATATGGCCAGGCAGCCTGGAAAACCTACAATAACCTAGCTCAATGATTCTATGATCATTATATCAACCCCACTTGCCTAGTTTCCTACAGACCTCACAACCTCTGAGGATACCTGCCATAGATGTGGATGAAATGTCAGGAGAATATGCTTCTGGAACATGGCCAGGCATCCTGGAAAACCTACAACAACCCAACACAATGATTGTATGATAATTATATCAACCCCACTTGCCTAGTTTCCTACAGACCTCACAACCTCTGAGGATGCCTGCCATAGATGTGGGCGAAATGTCAGGAGAGAGTGCTTCTGGAACATGGCCAGGCAGCCTGGAAAACCTACAACAACCCAATAATAATTAGAATTAATAATAACCTACAACAACCTAGCTCAATGGTTCTATGATCATTATATCAACCCCACTTGCCTAGTTTCCTACAGACCTCACAACCTCTGAGGATACCTGCCATAGATGTGGATGAAATGTCAGGAGAATATGCTTCTGGAACATGGCCAGGCATCCTGGAAAACCTACAACAACCCAACACAATGATTGTATGATAATTATATCAACCCCACTTGCCTAGTTTCCTACAGACCTCACAACCTCTGAGGATGCCTGCTATAGATGTGGGTGAAACGTCAGGAGAGAATGCTTCTGGAACATGGCCAGGCAGCCTGGAAAATCTACAGCAACCCAATAATAATTAGAATTAATAATAACCTACAACAACCTAGCTCAATGATTCTATGATCATTATATCAACCCCACTTGCCTAGTTTCCTACCGACCTCACAACCTCTGAGGATGCCTGCCATAGATGTGGGTGAAATGTCAGGAGAGTATGCTTCTGGAACATGGCCTGGCAGCCCGGAAAATTCACAGCAACCCATTATAATGATAATTTAAACCTAGGAAAGGCATCATCCACCAGTAATGTTGTTGTTATTGATGTTGTTTCCAATGTATGGCAATCTTAAGCTAACCCTATCATTGGGTTTTCTGAGGCTGAGAGAGTGTCACCCAGTGGGTTTCCATGGGATTAGGACCCTGGTCTCCAGAGTCATAGTCCAATGATGAAAGCGCTCTGCTTTGCCCATTTCCATTGACCCCGTGCAAAGGCAGAAGTCTCCAGGCAATCTTAAGCTTGCAAATATCTCATTTTGTGCATAAGAAACCAACACCAAAACAACGCTCGCTGGAGGCGGGCAGCGGCAAAGGTGAGCCCTCACCTGTTTGTTCAGCTCACCCTCTGTGATTGATGCAGCCAAGGCTCCCTTAATGATGCTCTAAATGCCTACTCATGCGAAGGCGGCTCATTCCCTTGAACTCGGGGGTGAGCTAAAGCCTGAAAACAAATGAGTGCTGGAACACACCGAAGGGAGGAGAAAACATCTCTCCTTGTCTTCATTGCCTCTGGTCCAGCCCAAGGCAGCCCTCCTTCCCGAGGATGTATGGCCTCCGCAGTGCTGCCATCCCGCCTGGTCCCTCTGATAATTGGGAAATGCATTTCAATGAAGCCGCAGAGCTTGCGCGCGCGGAAATAGCAATTGCAAAAAAGGCAATTAGCCGCTCTGCCGTCGACGGCTGGGAGACGAAGAGCTGTCGCAGGACGGGGACATGGCAGGGAAAAAGGCTTCTGAGAAGACTGCTGCAATTTGGGAAGAGAGGAAAATATAATAACCCTTTACCGCTCTTTTACAGCTTGGCGCATTGATTTTATCGCACTTGCAAGTCCTTCGCCCTGCCCTTGCTCCGAATTGGCTTCGTGATCTCACCGCACAGCCTGTTCCAGTTGGCTATGAGAGATGTCATCTCATTATGACAAATGACCAGCCACTGCCGGAAGGGACAGAGAGGTTCATCTATGCTGATGATCGTGCCATTACCGCTCAAGCAGGGAGCTTTGAGATGGTTGAACAGAAGCTCTCTGAAGCTTGGCCTTCAATTCCCAGAAATCCTAACAGCTGGTAAACTGGCTGGGATTTCTGGGAGTTGTAGGCCAAAAACATCTGGGGACCCCAGGTTGAGAACCACTGCTCTGGGTGCTCTTACTGCCTATTACAGGGAAAACCAGCTGATCCCCAACCCATCCAAAACACAGACATGTGCTTTCCATCTCAAGAACAGACAAGCATCCCAAGCTCTGAGGATTATTACCTGGGAAGGAATCCCACTGGAGCATTGCAGCACACCCAAATACCTGGGAGTCACTCTGTACTGTGCTCTAACCTACAAGAAGCACTGCCTGAACATCAAGCAAAAAGTGGGTGCTAGAAACAATATCATACGAAAGCTGACTGGCACAACCTGGGGATCACAACCAGACACAGTGAAGACATCTGCCCTTGCGCTATGCTACTCTGCTGTTGAGTACACATGCCCAGTGTGGAACACGTCTCACTACGCTAAAACAGTGGATGTGGCTCTTAATGAGTCATGCCACATTATCACAGGGTGTCTGCGCCCTACACCACTGGAGAAATTACACTGCTTAGCCGGTATTGCACCACCTGACATCCGCCGGGAAGTAGCAGCCAATAGTGAAAAGACCAAGGCAGAGACATCTGCAGCTCATCCCTTGTTTGGGTATCAGCCAGCACGTCAACGACTTAAATGAAGGAATAGTTTTCTAAGATCTACAGAGACACTCGCTGGAACACCTCAGCAAGTGAGAGTCCAAAAGCGGCAGGCTCAAACCCAGAACCTCAACCAATGGCTGATACCCAATGAGAGACTCCCCCCCACCACCACCACCACAGAAAACTGGGCGACTTGGAAGGTGCTGAACAGACTGTGCTCTGGCACCACGAGATGCAGAGCCAACCTCAAGAAATGGGGCCACAAAGTGGAATCCACGACATGCAAGTGTGGAGAAGAGCAAACCACTGACCATCTGCTGCAATGCAACCTGAGCCCTGCCACATGCACAAGGCAGGACCTTCTTGCGGCAACACCAGAGGCACTCCAAGTGGCCAGATACTGGTCAAAGGACATTTAATCAACTACCAAGTTTGCAAAATTTGTGTTTCTTTTATCTGTTTGTTTGTTTTGTTCTGTTAGAAATGTAATACAATGGTATGGTTGCTGATGACACAATAAATAAATAAATAAATCTCATTATGACATCAAAACAAAGCAGAAATCTATTAATTTGCAGCTAGTCTTAGTTCTTGGTATAGAAAAATCCACTTAATTCTTGGTACATGAATTTCATGGTACTTCCACATTCTCCATCCTGCCCTTACTCTGAATTGGTTTCAAAATGTCATGATGCCCGTTGTAGTTGGCTACAAAAGACATTGTCACATTGTGACAGCCCAAAGTATCCATGGACAACTGCTTTTTGAAAACTGTCCTTAATTCCTGGTTTATTTTTTTTAATACTTCCATATTTGTCACCCTGCCCTTGCTCTGAATTGTCTTTAAAATATCATAAAGCCAGTGATGGTTGACTACAAGAAATAATAAATGCACCAAAACCAGGCACTCTCTGAAAGCTGCCTTTACTTCTTGGCACATTGGTTTCACAGTACTTTCTTCACTTTGCCCTTGCTCTGAATTGGCTTTGCAATATCATCACACATAGCTAATTCTGGTTGGCTATGAGAGATATCACTGCACTGTTGAGGAACTGGTCTTTTATAGCTTGGCACCTTGATTTTATTGCACTTGCAAGTCCTTCGCCCTGCTCTTGCTCCGAATTGGCTTCGTGATCTCACTGCAGAGCCCGTTCCAGTTGACTATGAGAGACGTCATCCCATTATGACTTCAAAAACAAAGCAGAAATCTACTAATTTGCAGCTATTCTTAGTTCTTGGTGTAGAAAGATTTACTTAATTCTTGGTACACAAATTTCAGGGTATTTCCACATTCTCCATCCTGCCCTTACTCTGAATTGGTTTCAAAATGTCATGATGCCCGTTGCGGTGGGCTACAAAAGATATTGTGACATTATGACATCCAAAAGAAACAGCCACCGAAAACTGCTTGTTTATATCTATTCTTAGTTCATGGCACATTGATTTTTTTTAGTACTTCCAAGTTCTTCACCCAGCCTTTGCTCTGAATTGGATTTGTGATGTTGTTACGTAGCCAGTTCTGGTTGGCCACAACACTGTGATGTTTAGACATCAAAACAAACATTCAGAAAACTAATCATATACAACTATTCTTGGCACATTGATGTCATAGTATCTCCAAGTTTTTCACCCTGCCTTTACTCTGAATTGGCTTTGTGATATTGCTACATAGCCAGTTCTGGTTGGCTACGACACTGTAATGTTTAGACATCAAAACAAACACGCAGAAAACTACTAATTTACAACTATTCTTGGCACATTGATGTCATAGTATCTCCAAGTTTTTCACCCTGCCCTTACTCTGAATTGGCTTTGTAATATTGCTACGTAGCCAGTTCTGGTTGGCTATGACACTGTGATGTTTAGACATCAAAACAAACACTCAGAAAAATACTCATTTACAACTATTGGCACATTGATGTCATAGTATCTCCAAGTTTTCACTTTGCCCTTCTTCTGAATTGGCTTCAGGGTGTTCTCTCATAGCCAGTTCTAGCTGGCTATGAGAGACGTCATCACATCATGACATCAAAAGCAAGTATCCATGGACAACTGCTCTTTGAAAACTGTCTTTAATTCCTGATACATTTATTTTTTAATACTTCCATGTTTGTCACCCTGCCCTTGCTCTGAATTGACTTTAAAATATCATAAAGCCAGTGATGGTTGACTACAAGAAATAATAAATGCGCCCAAACCAGGCACTCTCTGAAAGCTGCCTTTACTTCTTGGCACATTGGTTTCACAGTACTTTCTTCACTTAGGCCTTGCTCTGAATTGGCAATTTAAGGTGGAATCAGGTGCCAAACAGGGATGTGTTATTGCCCCAACCTTATTCTCCATCTTCATCGCTACGATACTACATCTTGTTGATGGGAAGCTTCCCACCGGAGTGGAAATCATCTACCGGACAGATGGCAAGCTATGTAACCTCAGCAGACTGAAAGCCAAAACCAAGGTTACAACATCATCTGTTATAGAACTCCAATATGCTGATGACAACATCATCTGTGCACATTCAGAAGAAGACCTACAAGCACTCTAAACACCTTCGCAGAAGCATTTGAGAAGCTCAGCCTGTCATTGAACATTGAGAAAACCAAAGTGCTTTTCCAGCAATCACCAGCCAACCCCTCTCCAATGCCAGAAATACAGCTTAATGGTGGAACATTAGAAAATGTGGACCATTTCCGCTCCCTTGACAGCCACCTCTCCACCAAAGTCAACATTGACAATGAAATAGAACATCGCCTGAGCTCTACGAGTGCAGCATTTTTCCAAATGAAGCAGAGAGTGTTTGAGGACCGGGACATCCATTGGGATACCAAGGGGCTTGTTTATAAAGCTATTGTCCTCCAAACCCTGCTATACGCCTGCGAGACATGGACTGTCTACAGACGTCACATGCAACTCCTGGAACGATTCCATCAACGTTGTCTCCGAAAAATCCCGCAAATCTCTTGGGAAGACAAGCAGACAAATGTCAACGTGCTGGAAGAAACAAAGACCACCAGCGTTGAAGCAATGGTCCTCCATCATCAACTCCACTGGATTGGCCACGTTGTCCGGATGCCCGACCACCGTCTCCCAAAGCAGTTGCTCTACTCCGAACTCAAGAATGGAAAACGAAATGTTGGTGGGCAGGAAAAGGGATTTAAAGATTGGTTCAAAGCCAACCTTAAAACTCTGGCATAGACACTGAGAACTGGGAAGCCCTGGTCCTTGAGCACTCCAGCTAGAAGTCAGCTGCGACCAGCGGTGGTCTTTGCTTCTTCAAGCACACTGACGTTTGTCTGCTTGTCTTCCCAAGAGATTTGCAGAATTTTCCGGAGGCAGTGCTGATGGAATCGTTCCAGGAGTTGCATGTGACGTCTGTAGACAGTCCACGTCTCGCAGGCATAGAGCAGGGTTGGGAGGGGAATGGCTTTATAAACAAGCCCCTCGGTCTCCCTTCGGATGTCCCGGTCCTCAAACACTCTCTGCTTCATTCGGAAAAATGCTGCACTCGCAGAGCTCGGGTGGTGTTGTATTTCAGTGTCAATGCTGACTTTCGTGGAGAGGTGGCTGCCAAGGTATTGAAAGTGTATTGTATTTTCTTCTCATTCTAACCTGGCTTTAATCCTGGTTTCAGGACAAAAAGCAGGATATAACTAAAGTGTGTCAAACTGCATTAATTTGATCGTGTAGATGCAGCCAGTGACACTAAAAACAACTATAAGGGTAGCAATGATGATGATGATGATGATAATATATCATGATGCTATAATTGATTGGGACCAGGATACACACAGATGCATAGACTGCACAATTTTGACATGCGCCAGAAAGCCCCAAAGTACGCACTAATGGTATCCAAACCTTCTCCAAACGCTGACATTTGAAGTCCCTTGAAAGCAATTTTTTTTTTTCCGAGGGAAGGCTAGATTAAAGCTATTTCTGGCCCGTGTTACTTCCGCACGGGTTCATGCCTAACTCTGTCCCATCACATTTCCCCATTAATCTTCATTTTTACAAGAATACTCGGCCAAAATGTGCACTTAATATAATGCGGGGAGGCGCATTTCCTCCTTGCGCCTAATGCTTGGAAATGGCAGTAAATGGTGGTTGGAAGAAAGAGAGAGAGAGAGAGAAAAGCTGCTTTTTGTGCTCAAGCAAACTGTGAAATTCGCTACTACAAAGGGCAGCAAATGGTTTCCAAACCTAGAGGCTGGGAGTTGTAGTTTTACAAGGTCTTTAGTCCTCCTGAAGATGCAGGTCCACCACTTGGGAGTTCTCCTGGATTCATCACTGAGCCTGGAACCCTAGGGAAGATTTCATAGAATCCTAGAGTTGGAAGAGACCTTGTGGGCCATCCAGTCCAACCCCATTCTGCCAAGAAGCAGGAAAATTGCACTCAAAGCACCCCTGACAGATGGGCATCCAGCCTCTGTTTCAAAGCCTCCGAAAAAGGAGCCTCCACCACACTCCGGGGCAGAGAGTTCCACTGCTGGACAGCTCTCACAGTCAGGAAGTTCTTCCTCATGTTCAGGTGGAATCTCCTTTCTTGTAGTTTGAAGCCATTGCTTCATTGCATCCTAGTCTCCAGGACAAGCTTGCTCCCTCCTCCCTAGAACTTCTCCTCACATATTTATACATGGCTATCATGTCTCCTCTCAGTCTTCTCTTCTGCAGGCTAAACATGCCCAATTCTTTAAGCCGCTCCTCATAGGGCTTGTTCTCCAGAACCTTGGTCATTTTAGTCGCCCTCCTCTGGATACATTCCAGCTTGTCAATATCTCCCTTCAATTGTGGTGCCCAGAATTGGACACTGTATTCCAGGTGTGGTCTAACCAAGGCAGAATAGAGCATGGGGAGCATGTCTTCCATGGATCTAGGCAATTTTGCACAATTAAAACTTGTACACCCATTGTGCCCATTCCTCGGGAAGACAGATTTGACCACAGTGGTCCAAGCTCTTGTTACATCTCAAATAGACTACTGCAATGCGCTCTACCTGGGGTTGCCTTTGAAGACTGTTCGGAAACTTTAGGTAGTCCAATGGCAGCAACCAGAATCCTCACTGGAGCACACAACTCCCTTGTTGCACCACTTCCACTGGGTGTGTCTGCTACTGAGCACAATTCAAAGTGCTGGCTTGAGCCTATAATGCCGTAAACGATTCCAGCCCAGCTTACCTGTCCGAACGTATCTCCTCCTATGAACCATCTCAGAAATTAAGATGATCCAGAAGGCCCTG
Source organism: Anolis sagrei (assembly GCF_037176765.1). Taxonomy (NCBI): domain Eukaryota; kingdom Metazoa; phylum Chordata; class Lepidosauria; order Squamata; family Anolidae; genus Anolis; species Anolis sagrei. Next base: position 79,551,024 of record NC_090035.1, on the reverse strand, counting down.
TTCTTGATCGTGGGGACGAGAGACAGGGCCTTCTCAGTGGTGGCCCCTTGCCTGTGGAACTCTGTCCCCAGGGAAATTATATCAGCCCCCTCTCTCCTGTCCTTCAGGAAGAAAGTTAAATCCTGGTTGTGGGACCAAGCGTTTGCGCAGTGAAAAGGCATCCATTGATATCTCAGTACACTAACAAACAATTGCAAATGACAATTGGAATGGCTCCTGACTTATGCTTCCAGATTGTGTGGTTTTCAATACCTGTCTTAATTTATATGTTTTAATGATGCGATTTTAATGTATGTGTTGTTTTATGTGTAATATGGTTAAGATTCTTAATTTATAGTATACTAGCTGTACCTGCCACGTGTTGCTGTGGCCAGCCTTCCCTCTCTCTTTTTCTCCTTCTTTCTTTCTCTCCTTCCTTCCCTTTTATTCTTTCCTTCTCTCTTTCCTTCTCTTCGTCTTCCCTTCCTTCCCCCCTTTTCTTTCTCTTCCTCTTTCTCGCCTTCCATCCTTTTTTACCTTTCATTCTCTCCTTCCTTTCTTTCCCCCTTTTCTTTCCCTTTCTCTTTCTCTCCTTCCTTCCTTCCTTCCTTCCCTTTTTGTTCTTTCCTTCTCTCCTTCCTTCTCTTCCTCTTCCCTTCCTTCCCCCCTTTCTTTCCATTCCTTTGTCTCTCCTTCCTTCCTTCCCTCTTTCCTTCTTTCTCTTCCCCTTCCCTTCCTTCCCCCTTTTTCTTTCCCTTCCTCTTTCTCTCCTTCCTTCCTTCCTTCTTTCCTTCCTTCCCTTTTTTCTTTCCTTCTCTCCTTCCTTCCTTCTCTTCCTCTTCCCTTCCTTCCCCCTTTCTTTCCATTCCTTTTTCTCTCCTTCCTTCTTTCCTTCTTTCTCTTTCTCTTCCTTCCCCCTTGTCTTTCCCTTCCTCTTTCTCTCCTTCCTTCCCTCTTTCCTTCCTTCCTTCCCTTTTTTCTTTCCTTCGCTCCTTCCTTCCTTCTCTTCCTCTTCCCTTCCTTCCCCTCCCTCTTTCTCTTTCTCTTTCTTTCTCTCCTTCCTTCTCTTTTTTCTTTCCTTTTCTCCCTCCTTCCATTCTTCTCTTCCCTTCCTTCCTCTCCCCTTTTCTTTCCCTCCTTCTTTCTCTCCTTCTTTCTTTCTCTCCTTCCCTTTTTCCTTTCCTTCTCTCTTTCCTTCCTTCCCCTCCCCTTTTCTTCCCCTCCCTCTTTCTTTCTCTTTCTTTCTTTCTCTCCTTCCTTCTCTTTTTCTTTCCTTTTCTCCCTCCTCCTCCCCTTTTCTTTCCCTCCCTCTTTCTCTCCTTCTTTCTTTCTCCCCTTGCCTTTTTCCTTTCCTTCACTCTTTCCTTCCTTCCTTCTTCCCTTCTCTTCCTCATCCCTTCTTTCCCCTCCCCTTTTCTTTCCCTTCCTCTTCATCTCCTTCTTTCTTTCTCTCCTTCCTTCCCTTTTTTCTTTCCTTCTCTCCTTCCTCCCTTCTCCTCCTCTTCCCTTCCTTCCCCCCTTTTCTTTCCCTTCCTCTTTCTCCCCTTTCTTCCTTCTCTGCCTATTCTTGGATTGCAACTCCCAGCAGTCCTCCCGATCCATCTATCGACCTACCTATCTCTATCTAATCTATCTATCTGGAGGATTGCTGGGAGTTGCAGTCCAGGAATAGGAAATTGGAAATATGCAGGGATTGGGATGCTCTCAAAGAAATCCAAGGAGAAGAACGCTTGCAGCTTGGAAGCAGTGCATTTGGATCATCCTCCTCTCCTAAAGGGCCTGGTCTAGGCGGGGATGCTGGGACCTGTAGTCCAGAAGAAGGTGTGGATATGCTATTGTGTGTTTTGTTTGCTGGGGGAGTCATTTTTGCGCTATATCATCTTTTTGCTTTTTTGGTCTTTTAAGTCCCTTCCTCTGTGTTTTTCAGTGTTTTTATGAGCTATGGTCACTCATTGGCCTGAGAGGTGTCTTGTGTCCAAATTTGGTGCCAATTTGTCCAGTGGTTTTTGAGTTATGCTAATCCCACAAACGAACATTACACTTTTATTTATATAGATGTTACTGTCTAGAAATTATGTTTTGGTTTTCACATGTATGTGTACGGCATTGAATTTTTGCCACTATTAGGTTGGAAACCGCTTTGAGTCCCCTCAGGGATGAGAAAAGCAGTATACAAATGCATCAAAGAAATAAATAAATGAGTGTTGGTACCTCATCAAACTCCAGACACACCAGCATTAAGACACACCAGCTAAAGTGGCATCAATTCGCATCAATTCTGCAGTGTAGACTTACCCCTGATCACCATTATGTGGAAATCTGAAATATTCCAAAAGCTGGACGCTATCTACATTAGTGGCTGAGACAGTGTCACCTCTGGCTTCCTTGTGGTTCAAATACTACAACTCCCAGGAAAAGAAAGTACTGACATTTCAATGGAATGCCGAGATTGGAAATTTGTCATGGCACCCGATTTCATAGAACTACAAATCCCAGTATTCCATGGCAGGGAGCCATTGCAGTTCAAGTGGCACGAAAGTGCTACAATAGTGTAGTGTGGATGGTCAATGGTCAGTTGAACTACATCATATGGATCTATTGCACAGAACTACAAATTGCTGTTTTACATGGCAGTTAAAGTGGCATCAGAGTGCTACGATACTGTGGTGTGGGTGGTCAATGGTCAGTTGAAATGCATCATATGGATCTTGGCACCTGATTTCATAGAACTACAAATCCCAGTATTCCATGGCATGGAGCCATTGCAGTTAAAGTGGCACCAAAGTGCTACGATACTGTAGTGTGGATGGTCAATGGTCAGTTGAACTGCATCATTTGGATCTATTGCACAGAACTACAAATCCCAGTATTCCATGGCATGGAGCCATTGCAGTGAAAGTGGCACCAAAGTGCTACGATACTGTAGTGTGGATGGTCAATCGTCAGTTGAACTGCATCATATGGATCTCGGCTCCAGATTTTATAGAACTACAAATCCCAGTATTCCATGGCATGGAGCCATTGCACTGAAAGTGGCACCAAAGTGCTACAATACGTAATGTGGGTGGTCGATGGTCAGTTGAACTGCATCATATGGATCTCGGCACCAGATTTTATAGAACTACAAATCCCAGTATTCCGTGGCATGGAGCCATTGCACTGAAAGTGGCACCAAAGTGCTACAATACTGTAATGTGGGTGGTCGATGGTCAGTTGAACTGCATCATATGGATGTTGGCACCAGATTTCATAGAACTACAAGTCCCATTATTCCATGGCATGGAGCCATAGCAGTTAAAGTGGCACCAAAGTGCTGCAATACTGTAGTGTGGATGGTCAATGGTCAGTTGAAGCTCTGCCTGTCATTGAACATCGAGAAAACCGAAAGGCTCTTGCAGCAAAAAGCACCAGCCAATCCCTCTCCAATGCCAGAAATACAGCTTAATGGTGTAACGTTAGAAAATGTTGACCATTTCCGCTCCCTTGGCAGCTACCTCTCCACCAAAGTCAACATCGACACCGAAATACAACACCGCATGAGCTTTGCAAGTGCAGCATTTTTCCAAATGAAGCAGAGAGTGTTTGAGGACTGGGATATCCGTAGAGATACCAAGGTGTTTGTTTACAAAGCTATTGTCCTCCCAACCCTGCTATATGCCTGTGAGACGTGGACTGTCTACAGACGTCACATGCAACTCCTGGAACGATTCTATCAGCGTTGCCTCCGAAACCTTATATGGTCTGGGGCTGATGTACCCTACCAACCTCAGAGATCCCTCCGTTTTGAGGACCAAGATTTATTGGAAGTCCCCAGTTTTAAAACCTTGCGTCTAACAGCAACCAGACACAGAGCCTTCACAGTAGTGGCACCATCACTATGGAACACTCTGCCACCAGAAGTCCATGCCTTGCGGGATTTACTGGCTTTCCGCAGGGCTTTTAAGACATACTTGTTTCGACAGGCTTTTGATCTTTGATATGTTGTTTACTTTGTGTCAGATTTTAGTTTGTTCTTGTAAGGCGCTCCGAGCCCTAGGGGAGTGGCAGCATATAAGTTTGAAATATAAACAAACAAACAAACAAATAAAATCCTGCAAATCTCTTGGGAAGACAAGCGGACAAATGTCAGCGTGCCAGAAGAAGAGGCAAAGTGTTCTGGGACAGCCGCACCAGGAGCTCCAGCTTATCTTGCTATTTGTTGATTACTGCATGTATTTTAAAGTTCTATGCCTTTGCAGTTCGATGGCTTTCCTTAGTTTGCATTTATTGGATCTATGACCTGTCAATTATCGTTAGGTTGCCTGGTCCCGCCCCCTTTTTGGGTTTTGGAGGGAATAGGAGCCATTTTGGGTCTGCCCACACAGAGAAGCCTTTCATACAGGACATAAAACCAAGAGCTCCTGTAGAAAGCTTCGTCTTCTATGGCTTGGCCGGGGAGAAAAGGCCCCATAGCTTGGCTGGGGATATACAGCCCCATAGCTTGGCCAGATAGATGCAGCCACAGCACAGCTCTTTTGCTGAGGATTTTACAGCCTTTCAGCTCCTTTGCTGAGGGAATCCAGTCCCACAGCACTTCAGCCAGCCATCACGGAAACCTGAACATCTTTTCCCCTGGAAGTCTACAAAGCTCTGCTTGGTAAGGGTCACTCGCGGCAGCCAGAAGCAGTTGGTACCGGGTGCAGGGGCTTCACGCCAACAGAGGCAAAGACAGACTGCCCAGATTAGAAGCTAAGGATTTCCCCATTAGTTAAAATACAGTTATGAAGATAGTGCCTGTCCCCTGTGGACAAGTTTGAGAGAGCCAATGGACTATTAAGAAAGCCTTGAAGTACCTGTTTGATTTCAATAATAAAGAACTTTGTTGAACCTTTAAGCAATCTAAAGACTCTGTTTCAAGGAAATCCAAAGGCCTTTAATCTGAGGCAGCCCCGGCGTCCCATTGGGCACACAGAATTTATGTCCTGTCTACAGTCTTTTGTATAGGCCCAGCGTGGTCACTCATTGGACAGTTAGGTGTATTGTGTCCAAATTTGGTGTCAATTCGCCCAGTGGTTTCTGAGTTCTGTTAATCCCACAAACTAACATTACATTTTTATTTATATAGATTGCACTCCCAACCCTGCTATATGCCTGCGAGACATGGACTGTCTACAGATGTCACATGCAATTCCTGGAACGATTCCATCAACGCTGCCTCCGGAAAAATCCTGCAAATCTCTTGGGAAGACAAGCGGACAAACGTCAGCGTGCTAGAAGAAGCAAAGACCACCAGCACTGAAGCGATGGTCCTCGGCCATCAACTCCGCTGGATTGGCCACGTTGTCCAGATGCCCGACCACCATCTCCCAAAGCAGTTGCTCTACTCCAAACTCAAGAATGGAAAACTGAATGTTGGTGGGCAGGAAAAGAGATTGAAAGATGGGCTCAAAGCCAACCTTAAAAACCATGGAATGGACACTGAGAACTGGGAAGCCCTGGCCCTTGAGCACTCCAGTTGGAGGTCAACTGTGCCCAGCAGTGCTGCAGAATTTGAAGAGGCACGAGTGGAGGGCAAAAGGGAAAAGCGTGCCAAGAGGAAGGCGCATCAAGCCAACCCCGACCGGGACTGCCTTCCACCTGGAAACCGATGCCCTCACTGCGGGAGAAGATGCAGGTCAAGAAGAGGGCTCCACAGTCACCTACGGACGCACCAGAACACTGACCTTGGAAGACCATCCTACTCGGACATCGAGGGATCATCCTGGAGGATTGTCCTACTCGGACAATGAGGAATCGCCCAAGTAAGTAAGTAAGTAATCATATGGATCTACCCCAGTGTTTCTCAACCTTCCTAATGCGACGACCCCTTAATACAGTTCCTCATGTTGTGGTGACCCCCAACCATAACCCTAACATTATGAATCGGCATGTAAATAATGATCTGCAGGATGTATTTTCATTCACTGGAGCAAATTTGGCACAAATACCCGGTATGCCCAAATGTGAATACTGGAGGGGTTGGCAAGGGGATTGATTTTGTCATTTGGGAGTTGTAGTTGCTGGGATTTATAGTTAACATGTAAACAAAGAGCATTCTGAACCCCACCAACAATGGAATTGAACCAAAGTTGGCACAGAGAACTCCCATGATCAACAGAAAATACTGGAAGGGTTTGGTGGGCATTGACCTTGAGTTTGGAAGTTGTAGTTCGCCTGCATGCAGAGAGCACTGTGGGCACAAACAATGATGGATCTGGACCAAACTTGGCACAGATACTCAATATGCCCAAATGTGAACACTGATCGGGTTTGGGGAAAATAGACTTTGACATTTGGGAGTTGTAGATACTGGGATTTATAGTTCACCTACAATCAAGGAGAGTTCTGAACCCCACCAATGATAGAATTGGGCCAAACTTCCCACACAGAACCCCCATGACCAACAGAAATACAGTGTTTTCTGATGGTCTTTGGTGACCCCTCTGACACCTCTTCGCGACCCCCTCAGGGGTCCCGACCTCCAGGTTGAGAAACACTGATCTACACTAACTATATACTACCCTTAGAATTGCATTATGATCGGCAGTGTAGATCCAGCTCATGCCACTAACAGGATCCGAGTCTTACTCATTCGATTACTCAGCTCTAAATTATGCTCTTGAGCAGCAGAGAGGCTTGCTTTGAATCATCGGGGGTTCGCTTGGGGGGGGGGGGGGGGCGTAATTTGGCTCAGGTGCTTCAGAGGAAATGCTTGAAAAACAACCAGCTCGTCGGAGCCCCTTTCTTATTAGTATCAGATTTGTGCATTACTCCGATGCCCCCTTTTTGCGGAGACGCAAGTAGATGCGGACCGATGACTCAGTGAAAAGGCTGACAATTAGGCTGCTGATATCATTTTTTAAAACACAAATGACAGAGAGGCTTAATTAATAATAATAATAATTGGATCAGTGGCATTTTAACTTCTGGAGGCGTCTGGATTGCTTCGGTGATGTTGTACATTATCCGGATTGTGCCGAAAATATGTGTCATACGGGTGAATTGAAATATGTAATTGAAATTCATCAGGACTGTGGCTCAGCTGGCTGGGAGTCAGAGGCATTAAGCCCACCACTGGTCAAAAGGTCATGAATTCGAAGCCAGCCCAGGTTGGAGTGAGCTTCCGACCAATTTGTGTAGCTTGCTGTCGACCTTTGCAGCCCAAAAGACACTTGCATCTGTCAGGTAGGAAATTTAGGTACTGCGTATGCAGGGAGGTTAATTTAACTAATTTACAATGCCATAAAAATATCCAGCAAGTATGCAAAAAATGAGGAAGTACTTCATCAGTGTCCCAAATGGACGCTGTAGTTTGCTGTCGACCTTTGCAGCCCGAAAGACAGTTACATCTGTCAAGTAGGAAATTTAGGTACCATGTATGCGGGGAGGCTAATTTAACTAATTCACGATGCCATAAAAATCTCCAGCAAGCATGCAAAGAATGAGGAAGTACTTCATCTGTGTCACAAATGGACGGTGTAGTATGCTGTTGACCTTTGCAGCCTGAAAGACTGTTGCATCTGTGAAGTAGGAAATTTAGGTACCATGTATGCAGGGGAGGCTAATTTAACTAATTTACAATGCCATAAAAATCTCCAGCAAGCATGCAAAGAATGAGGAAGTACTCCATCAGTGTCACAAATGGGCCGTGAAGCGATAGCTCCCCTGGTGGCCAGAATACCCTCATCTAAAAAGCTGGAATGTTAAATAGCCTCTGTGTGTCTGTCTATATATGTTGTGTGTCTATGGCATTGAATGTTTGCCATGTATAACTAATTTACGAAGCCATAAAAATGTCCAGCAAACATGCAAAGAATGAGGAAGTACTTCATCAGTGTTACAAATGGACCGTGAAGCGACAGCTCCCCCGATGGCCAGATACCCTCATCAAAAAAAGCAGGAATGTTAAATAGCTTCTATGTGTCTGTCTATATATGTTGTGTGTTTATGGCATTGAATGTTGCCATGAATTCGAATCCAGCCCAGGTCGGAGTGAGCTTCTGACTAATTTGTGTAGTTTGCTGTCAACCTTTGCAGCCCGAAAGACAGTTGCATCTGTCAAGTAGGAAATTAAGGTACCACATATGCGGGGAGGCTAATTTAATTAATTTACGATGCCATAAAAATCTCCAGCAAGCATGCAAAGAATGAGGAAGTACTTCATCAGTGACACAAATGGACCATGAAGTGTATTCTGGCGGCCAGAATACCCTCATCAAAAAAAGCTGGAATGTTAAGTAGCCTCTGTGTGTCTGTCTATATATGTTGTGTGCCTAAGGCATTGAATGTTTGCCATGTATAACTAATTTACAATGCCATAAAAATCTCCAGCAAGCATGCAAAGAATGAGGAAGTACTTCATCAGTGACACAAATGGACGGTGAAGCGACAACTCCCCTGGTGGCCAGAATATCCTCATCAAAAAGCTGAAATGTTAAATAGTCCCTGTGTGTCTGTCTATATATGTTGTGTGTTTATGGCATTGAATGTTGCCATGAGTTCGAAGCCAGCCCAGGTCGGAGTGAGCTTCCGACTAATTTGTGTAGTTTGCTGTCTACCTTTACAGACCAAAAGACAGTTGCATCTGACAAGTAGGAAATTTAGGTACCGCATATGCAGGGGAGGCTAATTTAACTAATTTACGATGCTATAAAAATCTCCAGCAAGCATGCAAAGAATGAGGAAGTACTTCATCAGTGACACAAATGGAAGCAACAGCTCCCCTGGTGGCCAGAATATCCTCATCAAAAAAGCTGGAATGTTAAATAGCCTCTGTGTGTCTGTCTATATATGTTGTGTGTCTTTGGCATTGAATGTTTGCCATGTATAACTAAATTACGATGCCATAAACATCTCCAGCAAGCATGCAAAGAATGAGGAAGTACTTCATCAGTATCACAAATGGATGGTGAAGCAACAGCTCCCCCGATGGTCAGAATACCCTCATCAAAAAAGCTGGAATGTTAAATAGCCTCTGTGTGTCTGTCTATATATGTTGTGTGTCTATAGCATTGAATGTTTGCCATGTATAACTAATTTACGATTCCATAAAAATCTCCAGCAAACATGCAAAGAATGAGGAAGTACTTCATCAGTGTCACTGTAAATAAATAAATATAAAATAAATAAATAAATAAATAAATATAAACACTGTATGTAAATAAATATTAATAAATAAATATTAATATAAAATAAATATAAATAAATAAATAAATAATAAATAAAAATAAATAAAAATAAATACTGTAAATAAATAGATATAAATAAATATAAATATAAAATAAATAAAAATAAATAAATAAAAATACTGTAAATAAATAAATATTATAAATACTGTAAATAAATAAATATAAAATATAAAATAAATATTAATAAATAAATATAAATACTGTAAATAAATAAATATAAATAAATATAAATATAAAATAAATATTAATAAATAAATATAAATACTGTAAATAAATAAATATTATAAATAATGTAAATAAATAAATAAACAAACAAATAAATAAATTCAGTCATGGCTTCACTAAGCTCCAAGACTGACCTTATTTTTTGAAAAAACATAAAACCCTAGCCCACCAAAATAGGTTGGATTGACACTGCCATAAAAAAACAGTTTGAAACTGTGTTATATGATCAGTGTAGACCAGTGTTTCTCAACCTTCCTAATGCCGTGACCCCTTAATACAGTTTGAGTTGGAAGAGACCTCGTGGGCCATCTAGTCCAACCCCATTCTGCCAAGAGCAGGACAATCACATTCAAAGCATCCCCAACAGATGGCCATCCAGTCTCTGTTTAAAAGCCTCCATAGAAGGAGCCTCCACCACACTTCGGGGCAGAGAGTTCCACTGCTGAACGGCTCTCACAGTCAGAAAGTTCTTCCTAATGTACAGGTGGAATCTCCTTTCCTGTAGTTTGAAGCCATTGCTCATGTTGGGGTGATTCCCAACCATAACATTATTTTTGTTGCTACTTCATAACTCTAATTTTGCTACTGTTAGGAATTGTTATGTAAATATCTGATATGAAGGATGATTTTGCAATAACTGGACAAAATTGGGCACATATCCAAATACTAGCAGGGTTGGTTTCGTTATTTGGAAGTTGTAGTTGCTGGGATTTATAGTTCACCTGCAATCAAAGAGCATTCTGAACTCCACCAACGATGGAATTGAACCAAACTTGAGACACAGAACTCTCATGACCAAGATAAAATACTGGAAGGGTTTGGTGGGCATTGACCTTAAGTTTGGGAGTTGTAGTTCACCTCTATACAGATAGCACTGTGAACTCAAGCGATGATAGATCTGAACCAAACTTGGCACGGACACTCAATATGCCCAAATGTGAACACTGGTGGAGTTTGGGGAAAATAGGCCTTGATATTTCAGAGTTTTAGTTGCTGGGATTCATAGTTCCCCTACAATAGTTGCCACAATTTATTATGATACACACAGTCAAAGGCTTTAGAATAGTCAATAAAACAGGAATAGCGTCGCTACTTCATGGATTTTCACTTTTCGCGGGTGGTCCTGGAATGTAACACCTGCGATAAATGAGGGAACACTGTATTTACATGACAATTCATTACAGCAACAAAAATAATGTTATGGTTAGGGTTCACCATGACATGAGAAACTGTATTAAGGGGTCACGGCATTAGGAAGGTTGAGAAACACTATAGTAATGGGGGGGGGGGGGGGACTTCTTTAAGTTTTACTGCCCTGGGTTGACCATGCAGTCCCTCCACCATTTTCCAGTCCCTTCTGCTTTTTCCTTACTTTCAGTAAGGCTACATTTTGCCTCTCTCTAGGCAAAATGTAGCTGCATGGACTTTTTACCTTGTACTTGTGATAAGTGAGCAAACACTGTACATATGCATACATGCATAGATACATACATGGTCACTTACGCTCCCTCCACCATTTTCCAGTCCCTTCTGCTTTTTCCTTCCTTCCAGTAATGCTATATTTTGCCTCTCTCTAGGCAAAATGTAGCTGCATGGACTTTTTACCTTGTACCCATGATAAGTGAGGGAACACTGTACATATGCATACATGCATAGATACATACATGGTCACTTACGCCCCCTCCACCATTTTCCAGTCCCTTCTGCTTTTTCCTTCCTTCCAGTAAGGCTACATTTTGTCTCTCTCTAGGCAAAATGTAGCTGCATGGACTTTTTACCTTGTACCCATGATAAGTGAGGGAACACTGTACATATGCATACATGCTAGATACATACATGGTCACTTACGCTCCCTCCACCATTTTCCAGTCCCTTCTGCTTTTTCCTTCCTTCCAGTAAGGCTACATTTTGCCTCTCTCTAGGCAAAATGTAGCTGCATGGACTTTTTACCTTGTACCCATGATAAGTGAGGGAACACTGTACATATGCATACATGCATAGATACATACATGGTCACTTACGCTCCCTCCACCATTTTCCAGTCCCTTCTGCTTTTTCCTTCCTTCCAGTAAGGCTACATTTTGCCTCTCTCTAGGCAAAATGTAGCTGCATTGACTATTTACCTTGTACCTGTGATAAGTGAGGGAACACTGTACATATGCATACATGCATAGATACATACATGGTCACTTACGCTCCCTCCACCATTTTCCAGTCCCTTCTGCTTTTTCCTTCCTTCCAGTAAGGCTACATTTTGCCTCTCTCTAGGCAAAATGTAGCTGCATTGACTTTTTACCTTGTACCCTTAATAAGTGAGGGAACACTGTACATATACATGCATACATACATGCATACATGGTCACTTACGCTTTGAAAATCCCACTTCTTAAAAATCGGAAAACATAAGCCAGACCCAGGCCGCGGTTCACACACAAAAGATTTAATCACCTCCGAAAAGCAGCCGCACCATGTTGATGGAGGAACTGGTTGGAACTGGGATTAACTGGGAGGAAGAAGGATGGATAATGGAGGCGGGGGTGGGGGTGGACGGAAGGGGACCAGTTTGGAGCAATGGGAGGGCGCGGCAGGCACAGGTTTTTAATGTAAAAACTTGTGTTCAACACTCAAAACGTTGGGGCTGTTGTCGACTTTGCAAGAAGTCATGGTTTGGGATGGAGTCGTGGAGACTGGAAGGAGGAAGAATGGGATCCAAAGACGAAATTTTGGAGGAATGGGAGATATGTTGGGGAGGTAGAACTCCGGATATTTGGAGGAGACATGGAACTGGGGTGTTATTTCCAAGGCTCCGTGGAGAGGAAGCCAATGGGTATTTTGGGGGGATGTTATCAATAGTGGACATTTGGGGCTGAAGATATCGATATCTTTGGAGGAAAAAGGGACAGAGATCGGGATCACAAAAGGGAAAGAGGTGGGTCCATGGATCCAAATGACTTTTCCGATAATGAACACACCAAACACAGAATTTTCTTTTATCTAGACCAGCCAGATACAATAAATAGAGGAACCGAATCGTCTCGTTGGGGTCTTGGTTCGGCGTTGGGTCAGAAGGGCACCCTCTTGTTCCTCCCCCCCAAAAAACACCCCCAAATCCCACCATTTTTATTCTATTCAGTCCTGAAGTCGGCTTCCTTCTTCTTTATTGGAACGGTTATTGATGCATAAGGAGGAAGGGGAAAAAGGGGAGGGGTCTTGGTTTAATTTCGTGTCCTCTGTGCATATGAGTCTCTCCTTGGCCACCTTTCGCCTTGCAATCTTCCCTATATTTTCCCCCATGTTGAACCCCTATTCTCCATCATTGGGGAAATGCAACTGGGTGCATCTACACTGTGGAATGAATGCAGTTTTGGCACCACTTTAACCACCAAGGCTCCAGGAATTGTAGTTTTCCAAGGCCTTCTCTCTCAGGTAAAAAATGCTGTATTAGATAGGAATGCATTGCATGTACCTATCTAATACAGCATGGAAAAATACAGTTCTTATGGACATGTGTTCACAGGCCTCTGGAATGGTTCAGAAAGGAGAGATGTGATCCTAGAGCAGGTATAGGCAAACTTCGGCCCTCCAGGTGTTTTGGACTTCAACTCCCTTTTCTCCATCATTGGGGAAACCCAACTGGGTGCATCTACACTGTGGAATGAATGCAGTTTCTGCACCACTTTAACCTCCAAGGCTCCAGGAATTGTAGTTTTCCAAGGCCTTCTCTTTCAGGTAGAAAATGCTGTATTAGATAGGAATGCATTGCATGTACCTATCTAATACAGCATGGAAAAATACAGTTCTTATGGACATGTGTTCACAGGCCTCTGGAATGGTTCAGAAAGGAGAGATGTGATCCTAGAGCAGGTATAGGCAAACTTCGGCCCTCCAGGTGTTTTGGACTTCAACCCCCTTTTCTCCATCATTGGGGAAACCCAACTGGGTGCATCTACACTGTGGAATGAATGCAGTTTCTGCACCACTTTAACCACCAAGGCTCAATGCTACAAGATCCTGGGAATTGTAGTTTTCCAAGGCCTTCTCTCTTGGGTAGGAAATGCTGTATCAGATAGGAATGCATTGCATGTACCTATCCAATACAGCATGGAAAAATACAGTTCTTATGGACATGTGTTCACAGGCCTCTGGAATGGTTCAGAAAGGAGAGATGTGATCCTAGAGCAGGTATAGGCAAACTTCGGCCCTCCAGGTGTTTTGGATTTCAACTCTCACAATTCCTAACAGCCGGTAGTCTGTTAGGAATTGTGGGAGTTGAAGTCCAAAACACCTGGAGGGCTCAAGTTTGCCCATAACTGTCCTAGACGGACAGCTGAGTTATTTCCTGTGATCCCTGGAGAGAAGAATGGGAGTGGATTGTATGTCAACTTCCTCTTTGCTATGTGCTTGCTCTCTGCCATCATAGGCTGGTTCCACACAGCCATATAAAATCTAGATTATCTGATTTGAACTGGATTAAATGGCAGTGTAGACTCATATAATCCACTTCAAAGAAGATAATGTGGATTATCTGATCATCTGGATTATATGGTGATGTAGATCCAGCCCTTACATGCTTTGCCACGGATCTCTCTGCATCTGTAATCCATCCCCATCCTCGTTGTGTGTCTTGCTATATTTGTATCTCTGTCTACTGATAGCAGACTTGTAAATAGTTATATGTAGAAACGACTGGAGAATACACCTCCAAAGGAGCCTGGATGAAAGCCAGAGATCAAGTGTGCTTATTCAAGCTGGTGAGGTACTATAAAAGGTCAGCGGCTGTGCTATAAAATCTCTGCTAACTGTGACCAAGACTCTGCAGTGTTTTGGGGATCAGAACGGATTGCTTGCTTTTGAGTCAGTCCATCACATAGCTGGATGAGGAGGTCGTGAGAGGAGGAATTCATGTTCCTACCTAGCAGGGGTGTTGTTTGCATTTTTACTCTTTCTCTCTTCCACCCCAGTGACATTCTCTGCCCAAGAGTGGAAACAACAGCTCCCATGACTCCATAGCACAGAGCCGTGGCAGTTCAAGTGGCGTCAAACTGCATTCATTCCATAGATCAGCGAATCCTAAACTTCCAGGTGTTTTGGACTTCATCTCCCAGAATCTCCAATCATTGTGCCATATTGTGAAGACCAGACACCAAAGTTTGAGAATTGCTGATGTTGGCCCTTTCTACACTGCCATATAATCTAGATTCTCAAAGTAGATAATCCATATTATCTGCTTTGAACTAGATTATATGAGTCTACACTGACATATAATCCAGGTCAAAGCAGATAATAAGGTGCACTCAGGCCCCTTCTACGCTGCTATATAACCCAGAATATCAAAGTAGCTAATCCATATCATCACCATCATCATAGAATCAAAGAGTTGGAAGAGAGATCTGATTTGAACTGGATTATATGAGTCTACACTGGCATATAATCCAATTCAAAGATAATCTGGATTGTATATGGTAGTGAACAAGGGGCCACCCTTCATTCTATAGTGCAGGTGCACTCAAGCCCCTTCTACGTTGCTATACAATCCAAAATATTAAAGCAGATAATCCATATTATCTGGTTTGAACTGGATTATATGAGTCTACACTGCCATATAATCCACTTTAGATTTTATATGGCAGTTTAGAAGGGGCCGTAGGGGCATCTTTCCTGAAAATTGCAACCATCCTACCTTCCTCACTCTTTCATTCCCTCTTTCGCACTCTCCCTTTCTCTCTCTCTTTCTTTTGTGGCTTGGCTAAGGCACCGCTGCAGAAAAAACTCTGGAAACAAGCGGTCATTTTTTGGGGGGGAGAGGTTTGGGGGGATGCGCCGGATCCACCCCCCTCCTCTCGAATATTTCGGCCTGTCCCCCCCCTTACTTTTGCTTTCTATCTTCCCCGCCCCCCTCCCGCCATCCCTTTGCCCCCCATTGGTTGTGCGTCCGGCAGTCCCTTGCCCGCTCCCGATGCCCCCCGCCCCCCCACCCACCCCCTTTGTCCCCCACCCCATTTCGACCCTCCTGGCCCGGTCTGTCTCAGACTGTGCTTTCCAGCATCCACTCTGTGCTGCTAAAAGTGACCCTCCTGTGGCTCAGGGGACACTCTTCCGAGTTCAACTGGGAGGTGGACATGTGTCTTTTTGTCCTTGCCCGGCGGGGGTAGCTGTGGCTCTGGAAGAGGGAGAAGTCCCCGTCGAAGGAGTGGCGGTGGTGGTGAGTCCTGGACAGTTCGCGGGGGAAGACCCCCGACCCACTGCCCCCCAAGGTGGCGCGGAGCTGGGCGTCTTTGAGGAGGCACAAGGAGACCGAGGAGGCGGTCATGCTGCCTTCGCCCGCCTTCCTCTCCTCCGAGGTCAAGACGGCCACCGTCTGGAGGTCCGCGGCCACCTTGGCCGAGCGCTTCTCCACTTCGGTCAAGGCCAGGACGTCCTGCCCGTTGGGGGCCTCCTCCTTGGCTTCCCCCTTGGTGGCCGTCTCGTGGAGAGTCTCGTATTTGTCCTCACCAAGCTTGGAAGTCGAGTGGGGCAAACCGGCACCAGTGGTGGAAGAAGAAGGTTGGCTCCCGTTGGTCTGCGAGTAGACGTTGCTGACTTTGGCTTTCTTGTGCTCATCCTGGCCGCTGTAGACCTTGTAGCGGATCATGAGGATGATGATGAAGACCAGGACGGAAGCCACGATGATGCCCCCGATGATGATGATCATGGTGCCGCCCAGGAACTGGGTGTGGAGCGAGTGGCACTGGGCGGCCTCCCCTTCGGTGGTGAACTGGACGCAGCCCACCACCCGAGTGGCCGTCAAGGAGGTGACCCCGTCGTCATAGACGGCCAAGACGCACAGGTCGTAGTCCCGGCCGGCCGCTAAGTCGTTGACCAGGAAGGTCTTGCTGGAGGAGGGGATCATTCTACGAGAAAAGAGAAAGGTCAGGATTAAAAGAAGCATGGATGGGGAAAGAGATACAACATCTAGAACATAGAGGTGGGCTTGGCCACCATGTCTTCTCCATACAAAGGTCAAGATCCTACACTAAGACGTACCTTGACCATGGAATAACAATGTTGGAAGAGATCTAAAGGTGGCCATCATGTCTTCTCCACACAAAGTCTAAGATCCTACACCAAGAGGTATCTTCACCATAGAATCACAGTGTTGGAAGAGACCTAAAGGTGGCCATCAGATCTTCTCCACACATAGGCTAGGATCCTAAACCAAGAGGTATCCTCACCATAGAATCACAGTGTTGGAAGAGACCTAATGGTGGCCATCAGATATTCTCCACACATAGTCTAAGATCCTACACCATGGGATATCCTCACCATAGAATCACAGTGTTGGAAGAGACCTAATGATGTCCATCAGATATTCTCCACACATAGTCTAAGATCCTACACCATGGGATATCCTCACCATAGAATCACAGTGTTGGAAGAGACCTAAAGGTGGCCATAACGTCTTCTCCACACATAGTCTAAGATCCTAAACCAAGAGGTATCCTCACCATAGAATCACAGTGTTGGAAGAGACCTAAAGGTGGCCATCAGATCTTCTCCACACATAGACTAAGATCCTACAACAAAAGGTATCCTCACCATAGAATCACAGTGTTGGAAGAGACCTAAAGGTGGCCACTACATCTTCTCCACACATAGGCTAAGATCCTACACCAAGAGGTATCTTCACCATAGAATCACAGTGTTGGAAGAGACCTAAAGGTGGCCATCTCATCTTCTCCACACATAGGCTAATATCCTACACCAAGAGGTATCCTCACCATAGAATCACAGTGTTGGAAGAGACCTAAAGGTGGCCATCACATCTTCTCCTCCTATAGGCTAAGATCCTACACCAAAAGGTATCCTCACCATAGAATCACAGTGTTGGAAGAGACCTAAAGGTGGCCATCATGTCTTCTCCACACATAGGCTAAGATCCTACACCACAAGGTATCCTTACCATAGGATCACAGTGTTGGAGGAGACCTAAGGGTGGCCATCAGATCTTCTCCACCCATAAGCTAAGATCCTACACCAAAAAGAATCCTCACCATAGAATCACAGTGTTGGAAGAGGCCTAAAGGGACAACCAGCTAACCTCTTGCCACACCAGAAAATACAATTAAAGCCATCCAACCAGGCATAGAATTTTAGAGTTGAGAGGGACCCCAAGGGCCATCCAGTTTAACTGCCTTCCGCCATGCAGGAAAAACAATCAAAGCACTCCTGACAGATGGCTATCCAACCACTGATAGAATCATAGAATTAAGAGAGACCCCTTCTGCCATGCAGGAAAATACAATCAAAGCACTCCTGACCGATGACCATCCAACCACTGATAGAGTCATAAAGTTGAGGGAGACCCCATCCAGCCCAACTGCCATGCAGTTGAGACAGAACCCAAGGGCCATTCAGCCCATGCAGGAAAATACAATCAAAGCACTCCTGACAGATGGCCATCCAACCACTGATAGAGTCATAAAGTTGAGGGAGACCCCATCCAGCCCAACTGCCATGCAGTTGAGACAGAACCCAAGGGCCATTCAGCCCAACTGTCTTCTGCCATACAGGAAAATATAATCAAAACACTCCTGACAGATGACCATCCAACCACTGATAGAATCATAGAACTGAGAGAGACCCCTTCTGCCATGCAGGAAAATACAATCAACGCACTCCTGACAGATGGCCATCCAACCACAGATAGCATCGTAAGAGTTGAGAGATCCTAAGGGCCATACAACCCAACTGCCTTCTGCTATGCAGGAAAGTATAATCAAAACACTCCTGACGGATGGCCATCCAACCACTGTCCAAGCCCTCCTCACAGATGGTTATCTAGCCACTGAAAAACTATAGAACAATAAAATAATAGCATTGGAAGAGACCCCAAGGGCCATCCAGTCCAACCCTTTTCCATGCAGGAAAACAGAATCAAAGCATTCCCAGCAGATAGCCATCCAACCACTGATAGCTTCATATAATTATAGCTTTGGAAGAGACCTCAAGGGCCATCCAGTCCAACCCTTTTCCATGCAGGAAAATATAATCAAAGTATTCCCAGCAGATGGCCATCCAGCCAGTGATGGCCATATAATCATAGTGTTGGAAGAGACCACAAGGGTCATCCAGTCCAACCCTTTTCCATGCAGGAAAATAGAATCAAAGCATTCACAGCAGATAACCATCCAGCCAGTGATAGGTTTATAATATTATAGTTTTGGAAGAGACCACAAGGGCCATTCAGCCCAATCCCTGACATGCAGGAAGACACCATCAAATCCCTCCCAAGAGATGACCATTCAACATCTGAATAAATAAGAGAACTTGAACCTTAATGTCCAGATTTGATGTCCAGCAGCACTCCACACATAGCAAACTGCTTCAGCCAACCACAGCATCTGCATCCAAAGGTCAGCTTCCCTTGACCTTGCAGGATGGCTTTCCCTCTGCCCTTCCTCTCTTTGCAAAGCCATCCTGCAAGGTCAAAGGAAGCTGACCTTTGGATGCAGAGACATCTAGAGCGGGGTGGGATTGGGAAAGAGGGAGTGGGCAAGCCATGCAAAGCAGGGCCAGAAGGCTGCCTTTCTGCAAAGCACTCGATTCGTTCCCATTTATTAGCAAGCGAGCAACGGAGGGGCCGAGGGAGCGGCAGGCAATTAGCCAAGAATTATAGAACCGTATTGGCAACAGCTGCAATTTTCTGGGGAGTGGCGAACGTCATGGGGGGGGGGGGGGGAGATAGGCAAGAGCGATGCTTGGGCACAGACCACTGCGGAAAGGCCAGTGGATGAGACAAGAGGGCAGAAAGGCTGGATTCCTTGGAAAGAACTAGCCATTTCAAACCTTTTGTGTGTGTGTGTCAAGAGCAACTTGAGAAACTGCAAGTCGCTTCTGGTGTGAGAGAATTGGCAGTCTGCAAGGACATTGCCCAGGGGACACCCGGATGTTTTACCATCCTGTGGGAGGCTGCTTGCATGTCCCTGCATGGGAAGCTGGAGCTGACAGACGGGAGCTCACCCCACTCCCCAGATTCCAGTCTTTACAACACAAGGTTTGGGGTGAGGACCACCCGGGGGGGGGGGGGTCCTTGCCCCAAACCTTAAATACAGGGATGAGTCCCCTTGCTAAGCCCAGTTGCCAGTTTTATTGAGCCTCAAGCACTGTATTTGGAACTGCCTACTCAAAGAGCCAAGTCTTGACTCTCTTTCGAATATTAAAAGGGAGGGGACCAATCTGATTTCTGTTCTATAGCCGAGGGGCCACCCCTGAGAAGGCCCTGTCTCTCGTCCCCGCCAGCCGTACTTGTGACAAAGGCAGGACTGAGAGCAGGTCCTCCCCAGACGATCTTAAAATCCTGGAATGATTCTGGGAGATCAAGGTTCTAATATCTCTTCCATGATAGAAACCCATGGGCTGACCTTGGGGAAAGTCATACCCTCTCAGCCTCAGAAGTAGACAAAGGCAATAAAAGTTCAATTGGCCACCTTGATAAGCATTTAATGGCCTAGCAGTTTCAAGGTCTGGCTTCTTACTGCCTGGGGAAATCCTTTGTTGGGAGGTGATTAGCTGGCTACCAATATCTAGCTATCAATATCTGGTTAACAGTATTAAAAAACTCTAAAATGATAACAGTAAATAAAGACCAACACTCAAAAAACAGGGGAATTCCAGACAAGAAACAACCTGGGCCAGCTAATCACTCCCAACTGACTGGGGGTGATTAGCTGACTACCAATATCTGGCTACCAGAATTAAAAAACCTCTACAATCATAACAGTAAATAAAGAACAACACAAAAAACCTAGGGAATTCCAGACAAGAAACAACCAGGGCCAGCTAATCACTCCCAACTGCCTGGGGGAATGCTTTGTTGAGAGGTGATTAGCTGGCTACCAGTATCTGGCTATCAATATCTGGCTACCAGTATTTAAAAAAACACTAAGATCATAACAGTAAATAAAGAACAACACTAAAAAAAAACTAGGGGGACTTCCAGACAAGAAACAACCAGGGCCATCTAATCACTCCCAACTGACTGGGGGAATCCTTTGTTGGGAGGTGATTAGCTGGCTACCAGTATCTGGCTATCAATATCTGGCTACCAGTATTAAAAAAAACTCTAAGATCATAACAGAAAATAAAGAAAAACACTCCAAAAATGGGAATTCCAGTCAGGAAATAACCAGGGCCAGCTAATCACTCCCAACTGCCTGGGGGTATCCTTTGTCGGAAGGTGATTGTTGGGAGTATCTGGCTATCAATATCTGGCTACCAGTATGAAAAAAGTTGTAATTGGCCAACTTCATTAGCATTTAATGGCCTAGCAGTTTCAAGGTCTGGCTTGAAGAGAAGCTGTTGGAATCCACAAGCATGTGGACAATTTCAACAGAAAGAGAAAAAATCATGAAAATGAACAAAATCTGGCTACCAGTATTTTAAAAACTCTAAAATAATAAGATTAAATAAAGAACAACACTAAAAAAACAAGGGAATTCCAGACAAGAAACAACAAGGGGCCAGCTAATCACCTCCCAACAAAGGATTCCCCCAGGCAGTAAGAAGCCAGACCTTGAAACTGCTAGGCCATTAAAGGCTATCAATATCTGGCTACCAGTATTTAAAATCATAATAGTAAATAAAGAACAATACTAAAAAAGGGAATTCCAGACAAGAAACAACCAGGACCAGCTAATCACCCCCAACAAAGGATTCTCCCAGGCAGTAAGAAGCCAGACCTCGAAACTGCTAGGCCATTAAAGGCTATCAATATCGGGCTACCAGTATTAAAAAACTCTAAAATCATAACAGTAAATAAAGAACAACACTTAAAAAAACAAGGGAATTCCAGACAAGAAATAACCAGAGCCAGCTAATCACTCCCAACAAAGGATTCTCCCAGGCAGTAAGAAGCCAGACCTTGAAAGTACTAGGCCATTAAAGGCTATCAATATTGGGCTACCAGTATTAAAAAAAACTCTAAAATCATAACCGTAAATAATGAACAAGACTAAAAAAACAAGGGAATTCCAGATAAGAAAGAACCAGAATCAGCTAAACATTCCCAACAAAGGATTCTCCCAGGCAGTAAGAAGCCAGACCTCGACATTGCTAGGCCATTAAATGCTAATCAAGGTGGCCAATTAAAACATTCACACTTGCCTCCAACAGACAAGAGTTCTTTCTCCCAGCCTGGATGACATAATAATAATAATAATAATAATAATAATAATAATAATAATAATCTTTATTTATTTATTTAATAATAATAATAATAATAATAACATAATAATAATAATAATTACAATTAATAATAATAATCTTTATTTTATAATAATAATAATAATAATATAATAAATATTATTTAATAATAATAATAATAATAATCTCCCCAATGGGAACTTGGAGCGGCTTACACGGGGCCAAGACGAAAACAACTTACTACAATACAACAGTGCAAATTGCAATAAAATAAACAACGTAACATTAAAATGTAAAACATCCAAACATATAAAACAATATACACAGAACATAGGAACCAAACCTAATGACATAAACCCCATTTTCCTAATTTCCATCTGAGGATGCCTGCCACAGGTGTGGGCAAAATGTCAGGAGAGAGTGCTTCTGGAACATGGCCATACAGCCTAGAAAACTCACGACAATGCCATAGTTTGCCAAAAAGATAAATGAATGGGTCTAAGGGCAAATCAAGCCCGAACTCTCCCTAGAATCATAGAATCAAAGAGTTGGAAGAGACCTCATGGGCCATCCAGTCCAACCCCCTGCCAAGAAGCAGGAATATTGCATTCAAATCACCCCTGACAGATGGCCATCCAGCCTCTGCTTAAAAGCTTCCAAAGAAGGAGCCTCCACCACACTCCAGGGCAGAGAGTTTCACTGCTGAACAGCTCTCACAGTCAGGAAGTTCTTCCTCATGTTCAGATGGAATCTCCTCTCTTGTAGTTTGAAGCCATTGCTCCATTGCATCCTAGTCTCCAGGGAAGCAGAAAACAAGCTTGCTCCCTCCTCTCTGTGGCTTCCTCTCACATATTTATACATGGCTATCATATCCCCTCTCAGCCTTCTCTTCTTCAGACTAAACATGCCCAGCTCCTCAAGCCGCTCCTCATAGGGCTTGTTCCCCAGACCTTTTATCATTTTAGTCGCTCTCCTCTGGACACATTCCAGCTTGTCAATATCTCTCTTGAATTGTGGTGCCCTAGAAGATGTCTAAACTGAGGCTGTTGTACTTTGGTGATATCATGAAAAGACAGGACTCAACAGGAAAGAGAACAATAAGGTAGGGAAGAAAAGGAAGGCTTTGTTCCAGTTGGATGGATTCAATCATGGAAGCCTCACCAAGACCTGAACTGACTTGGAAGTCTCCCTGTTCTCAATTAACAACAAAAAGGAGACGCCAAAAGGATTCGGCTCATTGATTCTCTCCTTTCCAAGTTTGCTGCTAATCCCCTTCTGTTCTCACCGAAGTCCCAAAAGCAGAGCTGGATAATTAAAGGGGGAAAACACAATCCCGCGCAAGGATCACCGCATCCAAGGTTTCCTGGAATTGGTAAATACGTAGGATTATCCCAGATAGCGTATCAGCCTTAGAAATGCAACAATAACAATGTGAGACTGCACTGAAGGGGAAACCCATAGAGAATGAAACGTGTAGAGAAAGGTGTACCTGCTCTAGAATGAGAAAGGAGCTCTCCAGGGTCCTGAAGCCAGAGCCCAATAGGTTCAGCACCTTGGATAGCTCCCTTCAAGCCTGCAATAAAGCTCCAAAGGATTTGAAATTTGAATTCGTTTTCTGTTTCTGATTTGAAAGTCTTATTTCCTGCTTAACTGTGAGGTCCTTGCTTGGAAAGTACTGTATATACTCGAGTATAAGCCTAGTTTTTCAGCCCCTTTTTGGGCTGAAAAAAATCCCCTCGGCTTATACTCGAGTCAAGGTTATTTATTATTTTACTCTGCTCTTACTTTTAATAGAGTAATAATGCTCTTTGATTGCAGGTGGCGAAGTGGGTTAAAGCACTGAGCTGCTGAGCTTGTTGATCGAAAGGTCGCAGGTTTGATTCCAGGGAGCGGCGTGAGCTTCCACTGTCAGCCCTAGCTTCTGCCAACCTAGCAGTTCGAAAACATGCAAATGTGAGTAGATCAATAGGTACCGCTCCGGCGGGAAGGTAACAGTGCTCCATGCAGTCATGCCAGCCACATGACCTTGGAGGTGTCTACGTACAACGCTGGCTCTTCGGCTTAGAAATGGAGATGAGCACCACACCCCAGAGTCAGACATGACTGGACTTAATGTCAGGGGACTACCTTTACCTTTTTTAAAATAATAAATGTAATAAAATTAAATAAAATTATTTTACTTTATTTATTATTTTACTCTATTATTATTATTATTACGTTTGCATTATTTTACTGCATTATTATATTTATCGCATTTATTATTTTACTATATTATTTATTATTTTACTATTTATTTATTGTTTATTATTTTACTATATTATTACTATTATTATTAAATTTCCATTATTTACTGTTATTATTTTTATTACATGTTATTACATTTATTATTTTATTCTATCATTATAGTTTTTCAGCCCCTTTATTAGCTGAAAAAATCCTCTCGGCTTATACTCGAGTCAAGGTTATTTATTATTTTACTTTGCTATTAGTATTAATAGCAGAGTAATAATAATAATAATAATACTAATACTAATAATAATAGAGTAAAATAATAAATGTAATAAAATTACATTGATTATTTTACTCTATTATTATTATTATTTACTCTATTATTACTTTTGTTACATTTATTATTTTACTCTTATTATTACATTTACATTATTTTACTGTATTATTATTATTATTATTATTATTACATTTATTTCCATTATTTACTCTATTCTTTTTATTACATGTCATTACATTTATTATTTTATTCTATCATTTTGGCAGTTTAACAAACTTTTCCCATGACAGAATCAATCAGGAAATGACACTTAAAACCCATGAACAAAAAATTGTGTTACGTAGTGTTATTTGCCCAGCCGGACAAGGATGCCTTCCATTGGATTGCTGTAGGTTTTTTCGGGCTATATGGCCATGGTCTAGAGGCATTCTCTCCTGACGTTTCGCCTGCATCTATGGCAAGCATCCTCAGAGGTTGTGAGGTCTCTTGGAACTAGGAAAAAAGGGTTTATATATCTGTGGAATGACCAGGGTGGGACAAAGGACTCTTGTCTGCTGGAGCTAGGTGTGAATGTTTCAACTGACCACCTTGATTAGCATTTGATGGCTTGACAGTGCCTGGAGCAATCTTTTGTTGAGAGGTGATTAGATGTCCCAGATTGTTTCCTCTCTTGTTTTGCTGTTGTAATTTTTGAGGTTTTTTTTAATACTGGTAGCCAGATTTTGTTCATTTTCATGGTTTATTTATTTATTTATTTATTTATTTCGGGTATTTTTACCCCGCCCTTCTCAACCCCCGAAGGGGGATGCAGAGTGGCTTCCAACCAGCATACATTGATGCCTACAATTCACACTGTAAAATACAATAAATTATAACATTACATTAATACAATAAAAAAACAATAAAATGCCAGCCTGGTGGCCATCGTTTTGCCAAGTCCATAATTAATAAATTCATTCTGCTTATCATAGTCCATTTCCAAAGCTTTAGTTTTAGGTTTCCTCCTTTCTGTTGAAATTGTCCACATGCTTGTAGATTTCCAATCACCTCTCAACAAAAGATTCCCCCAGGCACTGCCAGGCCATCAAATGCTAATCAAGGTGGTCAGTTAAAACATTCACACCCACTTTCCTAGTTCCAATAGACCTCACTACCTCTGAGGACGCTTGCCATAGATGCAAGGGAAACGTCACGAGAAAATGCCTCTAGAACATGGCCATATAGCCCGAAAAAACCTACAACAACTCAGTGATTCCGGCCATGAAAGCCTTCGACAATACATTCACACCTAGCTCCAGCAGACAAGAGTCCTTTGTCCCACCCTGGTCATTCCACAGATATATAAACCCAATTTTCCTAGTTCCAACAGACCTCACTACCTCTGAGGATGCTTGCCATAGATGCAGGCGAAACGTCAGGAGAGAATGCCTCTAGAACATGGCCATATAGCCCGAAAAAAACCTACAACAACCCAGTGATTCTGGCCATGAAAGCCTTCGACAATACATGCCTTCCGTTACTCTTGGCTGATTAAATCCCATGATAATCAGCAACAGTCCCATTATCCTGAATTCCCTAAAAACAGAAGGTCCCATCTGGTGTTAGAAACTAATCAGAGATTGCCAAGGAATAAAGATAAAAGTTTCCCCTTGACATTAAGTCTAAGTTGTGTCTGACTCTGGGGGTTGGTGCTTATCTCAATTTCTAAGCCAGAGAGACGGCGTTGTCCATAGATGCCTCCAAGGTCATGTGGTCGGCATGACTGCATGGAGTGCTGTTACCTTCCCTCGGTATCTATTGATCTACTCACATTTGCATGTTTTCGAACTGCTAGGTTGGCAGAAGCTGGGGCTAACAGCAGGAGCTCACCCTGCTCCCTGGATTTGAACCGCCAACCTTTCAATCAGGAAGTTCAGCAGCACAGCAGTTTCATTGTCCATAGACGTCTCCAAGGTCATGTGGTCGGCATGACTGCATGGAGCACTTTTACCTTCCCACCAGAGCGGTACCTATTGATCTACTCACATTTGCTTGTTTTCGAACTGCTAGGTTGGCAGAAGCTGGAGCTAACAGCAGGAGCTCACCCTGCTCCCTGGATTTGAACCGCCAACCTTTCAATCAGGAAGTTCAGCAGCACAGCAGTTTCATTGTCCATAGACGTCTCCAAGGTCATGTGGCCAGCATGACTGCATGGAGCACTTTTACCTTCCCACCAGAGCGGTACCTATTGATCTACTCACATTTGCTTGTTTTCGAACTGCTAGGTTGGCAGAAGCTGGAGCTAACAGCAGGAGCTCACCCTGCTCCCTGGATTTGAACCACCAACATTTCAATCAGGAAGTTCAGCAGCACAGCAGTTTCATTGTCCATAGACGTCTCCAAGGTCATGTGGCCAGCATGACTGCATGGAGCACTTTTACCTTCCCACCAGAGCAGTACCTATTGATCTACTCACATTTGCTTGTTTTCGAACTGCTAGGTTGGCAGAAGCTGGAGCTAACAGCAGGAGCTCACCCTGCTCCCTGGATTTGAAGCGCCAACCTTTCAATCAGGAAGTTCAGCAGCACTGCAGTTTCATTGTCCATAGACGTCTCCAAGGTCATGTGGCCAGCATGACTGCATGGAGCACTTTTACCTTCCCACCAGAGCGGTACCTATTGATCTACTCACATTTGCATGTTTTCGAACTGCTAGGTTGGCAGAAGCTGGGGCTAACAGCAGGAGCTCACCCTGCTCCCTGGATTTAAACCGCCAACCTTTCAATCAGGAAGTTCAGCAGCACAGCAGTTTCGTTGTCCATAGACGTCTCCAAGGTCATGTGGCCAGCATGACTGCATGGAGCACTTTTATACCTTCCCACCGGAGCGGTACCTATTGATCTACTCACATTTGCATGTTTTAGAACTGCTAAGTTGGCAGAAGCTGGGGCTAACAGCAGGAGCTCACCCTGCTCCCTGGATTTGAACCGCCAACCTTTCAATCAGAAAGTTCAGCAGCTCAGCAGTTTCGTTGTCCATAGACGCCTCCAAGGTCATGTGGTCGGCATGACTGCATGGAGCACTGTTACCTTCCCACCGGAGTGGTACCTATTGATCTACTCACATTTGCATGTATCCAAACTGCTAGGTTGGCAGAAGCTGGGGCTATCAGCAGGAGCTCACCCTGCTCCCTGGATTTGAACCGCCAACCTTTCAATCAGGAAGTTCAGCAGCACAGCAGTTTCATTGTCCATAGACGCCTCCAAGGTCATGTGGTCGGCATGACTGCATGGAGCACTGTTACCTTCCCACCGGAGTGGTACCTATTGATCTACTCACATTTGCATGTATCCAAACTGCTAGGTTGGCAGAAGCTGGGGCTATCAGCAGGAGCTCACCCTGCTCCCTGGATTTGAACCGCCAACCTTTCAATCAGGAAGTTCAGCAGCACAGCAGTTTCATTGTCCATAGACACCTCCAAGGTCATGTGGCCAGCATGACTGCATGGAGCACTTTTACCTTCCCACTGGAGCAGTACCTATTGATCTACTCACATTTGCATGTTTTCGAACAACTAAGTTGGCAGAAGCTGGGGCTAACAGCAGGAGCTCATTCTGCTCCCTGGATTTGAACCGCCAACCTTTCAATCAGGAAGTTCAGCAGCACAGCAGTTTCATTGTCCATAGACGTCTCCAAGGTCATGTGGCCAGCATGACTGCATGGAGCACTGTTACCTTACCTCGGTATCTATTGATCTACTCACATTTGCATGTTTTCGAACTGCTAGGTTGGCAGAAGCTGGGGCTAACAGCAGGAGCTCACCCTGCTCCCTGGATTTGAACCGCCAACCATTCAATCAGGAAGTTCAGCAACACAGCAGTTTCGTTGTCCACAGACGTCTCCAAGGTCATGTGGCCAGCATGACTGCATGGAGCACTTTTATACCTTCCCACCGGAGCGGTACCTATTGATCTACTCACATTTGCATGTTTTAGAACAGCTAAGTTGGCAGAAGCTGGGGCTAACAGCAGGAGCTCACCCTGCTCCCTGGATTTGAACCGCCAACCTTTCAATCAGGAAGTTCAGCAGCACAGCAGTTTCGTTGTCCATAGACGTCTCCAAGGTCATGTGGCCAGCATGACTGCATGGAGCACTTTTACCTTCCCACCGGAGCGGTACCTATTGATTTACTCACATTTGCATGTTTTCAAATTGCTAGGTTGGCAGAAGCTGGGCTAATAGCAGGAGCTCGCCCTGCTCCCTGGATTTGAACCGCCAACCTTTCAATCAGGAAGTTCAGCAGCACAGCAGTTTCATTGTCCATAGACGTCTCCAAGGTCATGTGGCCAGCATGACTGCATGGAGCACTTTTACCTTCCCACCGGAGCGGTACCTATTGATCTACTCACATTTGCATGTTTTAGAACTGCTAAGTTGGCAGAAGCTGGGGCTAACAGCAGGAGCTCACCCTGCTCCCTGGATTTGAACCGCCAACCTTTCAATCAGGAAGTTCAGCAGCACAGCAGTTTCGTTGTCCATAGACGTCTCCAAGATCATGTGGCCAGCATGACTGCATGGAGCGCTTTTATACCTTCCCACCGGAGCGGTACCTATTGATCTACTCACATTTGCATGTTTTCGAACTGCTAAGTTGGCAGAAGCTGGGGCTAATAGCAGGAGCTCACCCTGCTCCCTGGATTTGAACCGCCAACCTTTCAATCAGGAAGTTCAGCAGCTCAGCAGTTTAACCCGCTGTGCCGCTGGTGGCCAAGGAATACTAATATTGCTATATTGGTTAAGGAAACCCTACTAATTTCATGGGATTACTATAAGCTGAGAGGCGACTCAAAGGCCCACTTATCACCAAGGAGTGAGGTGTCATGGTTTTTGATTTCTGGAGCTCCAAATCCCCATTTAGTCAAGGAAGCGCAATGGAGAAGGAGGCATATCAAACACTCCCGTCCTCTGAGGATGGCAATGGCAAAGCTCCTCCAAAGGAATCCGGCCAAGAAAGCACGAAGAGAGGGAGGCCGTAAATCCAGGCTTGACTTCAAGGCACGTAACAATAACAATGCCAGCAAGGCGTTTCCAGCTCTGATCTATCTCACTGCCTGGATATATCTGTCTCCTTCTCTCAGCCTCTTCCCAAATATACCCTGCTCCTGTGGCACCATTTTAGGGCGAGAGACACATCCTTTTTGCCACCTTGGCCTTCCCCAAACCTCTGTTTCCATGTTTCCAACCAGTAGTAACAAAGTCTGGAGTGACTGAGATGGAAACCTTTGCTTTCTTCCTTTTGGGAACTAACCCTGGTGGCACGATGGCTTAAACTGCTGGGCTGCTAAAGTTGTGGACCGAAACGTCGCAGGTTTGAATCCGGGGAGCGGTGTGAGCTCCCGCTGTCAGCCCCAGCTTCTACCAACCTAGCAGTTCGAAAACATGCAAATGTGAGTAGATCAATAGGTACCGTTCCGCTGGGAAGGTAACAGTGCTCCATGCAGTCATGTCAACCACATGACCTTGGAGGTGTCTACGGACAACGCCGGCTCTTTGGCTTAGAAATGGAGATGAGCACCAGCCCCCAGAGTCGGACACGACTGGACTTTGTGTCCTTTGTGAATTCCCCACTCCGGTGGGAAGGTAACGGCTCTCCATGCAGTCATGGTGACCACATGACCTTGGAGGTGTCTACGGACAACGCCGGCTCTTTGGCTTAGAAATGGATATGAGCACCAACCCCCAGAGTCAGACATGACTGGACTGAATTTCAGGGGAAAACCTTTACCTTTACCTTATCTTCTTCCTTTCAGTTGTTCCAGTAAGATCATGCAAAAAGTGGGCCCTAGAAATAATATCATATGAAAGCTGACTGGCACAACCTGGAGATCACAACCAGACACAGTGAAGACATCTGCCCTTGTGCTGTGCTACTCTGCTGCTGAGTAGGCATGCCCGGTGTGGAACACATCTCACCATGCTAAAACAGTGAATGTGGCTCTTAATGAGACATGCCACATGATCACAGGGTATCTGCGCCCTACACCACTGGAGAAATTACACTGCTTAGCCGGTATTGCACCACCTGACATCCGTCGGGAAGGAGCAGCCAATAGTGAAAGGACCAAGGCAGTGACATCTCCAACCCACCCCCTGTTTGGGTATCAGCAAGCATGTCAACGACTTAAATCAAGAAATAATATTCTAAGATCTACAGAGACACTCGCTGGAACACCTCAGCAAGTGAGAGTCCAAAAGTGGCAGGTTCAAACCCAGCACCTCAAATAATTGCTGATACCAAACGAGAGCCTCCCCCCTGGGCACACAGAAGACTGGGCGACTTGGAAGGCGGTGAACAGACTGCGTTCTGGCACCACGAGATGTAGAGCCAACCTCAAGAAATGGGGCCACAAAGTGGAATCCACGGCATGCGAGTGCAGAGAAGAGCAAACCACTGACCGCCTGCTGCAATGCACCCTGAGCCCTGCCACATGCACAAGGGAGGACCTTCTTGCGGCAACACCAGAGGCACTCCAAGGGGCCAGATACCCGTCAAAGGACATTTAATCAACTATCAAGCTTGCAAACTTTGTGTTTTGTTTGTTTGTTTGTTAAAAAAATGCAACGCAACTGTTTGGTCTGCTCCTGACATGATAAATAAATAGCAAGATCATGGCCTACATTGGGACAGTTGATATCCAATTTCGTGTGGGCATACATAAGCTGATATCCTACATTGTCCAGCCTATGCTGGACAATGTAGAGCGTGCAAAAAATTGATGATAATAATAATAATAATAATAATAATAATAATAATAAGTTATAACCCACCACCATCTCCCCAAAGGGGACTCGGAGCGGCTAACATGAGGCCAGGCCCAAAATAATACAACATAATAAACAATAACGAAATACAACATAACAAAATATGAAATAATGAATAAAATCTACAATATAAAGCAGCATAATAAAATCAGACAGAGAGGCACTCTCAAACTCTACTGTGGGTTGCATATATGAGAAATGTCAGGCTACGTCCCATAGCCAAACACTGAATGATGGCACCTTCTTCCAAAATCTAAAGGGCAGGTGATGTCCGGGATTGTGGCGCAGCTGGCTGAGTGTCAGCTGCATTAAGATCACTCTGACCAAAAGGTCATGAGTTCGAAGCCAGTCCGGATTGGAGTGGGTTTCCAACCAATTGTGTGTAGCCTGTTGTCGACCTTTGCAACCCAAAAGACAGTTGCATCTGTCAAGTAGGAAAATTAGGTACCACCTTAAAGTATGGGGAGGCTAAATTAACTGATTTATGAGGCCATAAAGAAGACTCCAGCAAAGCATTCCAGCCGGGAAGCATGCGGGGAATGCGGAAGTGCTTCATCAGCGTCGCAGATGGATGATGAAAGCGACAGCTCCCCTGGCGGCCAGAAAAAGTTAAATAGCCTTTGTCTATGTCTGTATATGTTGTATGTCAAAAATTGGCATTGAATGTTTGCCATATATGTGTACACTGTAATCCGCCCTGAGTCCCCTGCGGAGTGAGAAGGGCGGAATATAAAAGCTGTAAATAAATAAAAATAAATAAATGTCGGCACCCTGCTTCAGGCTGTTGCCCATCACCAGATGCATCTCTACTCCTCCATGGTCTCCAACAGTTACTAGGAGTACTTTGCAGAGCATGGAAGAGAATAACAACCTCTGCAATTATGAAAAAGCGGGCATGCAGGCCTAAGGTGGGTTTACGTATGCATATGTTACTAACAGGATGGCAGAGAGAGTCATCGCACAACATGGCAATCTGTCCTCACGTTTGGAGAGTGCCAAGATGCCACATTCTGTGCTCTTTCCTCATGGCATCATCAGGGTGGCACATGATATGTGAACATGACACATTAGATCAACCCCCAACCCACTTGGCTCACCTGTAAACCAAAGAGTCATCCAAGGAGCTGTTGTATTGGATCTGGTACATACGGATGCCAGGGATGTGCCGCTCAGAGGGCCAATGGATGACCACCGAGGTGGACGTCAGATCGGCGGCGACAATCCTCTTGTCCAGGTGGTTCTTGGTGTCATTGGCACCGGATTTGGAGGAGGTGGTGATGTCGGAGGAGCCGGGGTCAGGTTCCTTCATGTGGGCAGTGTTGTTGACGAGCAAAGGGAGGGGGACGATGCAGATTTCGACAGGGGCGGTGGCCTCTCCAGCCGCATTGGAGGCAATGCAGGTGAAGATGCCGTTGTCCTTCAAGGTGGTGATGAGGACATCCAAGGTGCCGTTGTCGTAGACCGTGGCCCGGGTTGTGTTGTGGATCAACTTGCCATCGGGTGCAATCCAATGGATGGAGGGCTCTGGGTCCCCCACGGCTTTGCACTTGAGGCTCACCCCTTGTCCTTCCATGATGAACGCCTTGGTCGCGTATTGGCGGGTGATGAGCGGAGGTTCGCAGATGAACTCTTCTTCGGGGATGGACCAGAAATACTTGTCCATCAGGTGCTCTGGAGATGCGCAGGTCTCCAAATCGTCCTCTCGCGTTAACCTCCGGAGCCAAAGAAGCTCACAGTTGCAGTGCAAAGGGTTGCCTCCAAAGCTGATGGTCAAGGAAGAAGGGTGAGTCCCACGGACATTGGCCAGCACTTGAGCCCTCAAGAAGAGGTTGTCTGGGGGCAGCTTCTGGAGCCGGTTGGAGGTCATATCTAACCTCACCAGCTTCTGGAGTTGGGAGAAGGTGCCCTCGGCAATGTGGTCAATGAGGTTGTGGTCCAGCGTGAGGGTGTTGAGGCTCACCATTTGCCCGATGGCTTCCCATGGCAGTGTCTCCAGATTGTTGTAAGACAGATCCAGGTCTTCCACGGTGGAGAGGAACTCGTTGAAGGAGGATGCCTCGATGTTGTTGATCTGGTTGTTCCCGAGGATGAGGTGCCGGAGGTTGCTCAGCCCTCGGAAGTGCTCGTTCTTCAAGGCGGCCAAGCGGTTGCTGTTCATGTGCAGGGCCCGTAAGGCACGCAGGTCGGAGAAGGCGAAGGGCATGATCTGGCTGATGGTGTTGCGGGAGAGGGTGAGGTGCACCAGGTTGGTCATGTTGGAGAAGTCCTTCCGGCGGATGACGGTGATGAAGTTGTCCGTCAGGCGCAGCTCCACCGTGCGCCGGTCGATGGAGAGCGGCACAAAGAGGAGGCCCGTTTTGGCACACAGCATGGTCAACGTCGGGGAGATGTTCTGGCAGATGCAACGGCCGGGGCAGTGCTGAGCTTTCGCCATGGTGCCAAGCATCAAAAGAGGCAGGAAAAGCTTTTCCATGGTACTGGCACACACCGTACCAGTGGAGGCCCTGCCGAGAAGAGAAAAACAAGTCAATTAGCATGACCATAACTCCGGGATGGTGGTCACCTCCCTCCCATGGCTATTGAAGGGCCACAGCAATGCCCTCTGAGGCTGGGCAGAGGAGCCTTTGGATGTCACACAAGGTGTTAGTAACTAGAAGATGATAAAGAAAAATGATGTCCACATAACCTTGAGTATCATACATGTATACACAATAATATATTGTCAGTGATCTTGGCAATGACTGACAAGATATTATTTTCATCTATGCTGATGATCGTGCCATCACCGCTCAAGCAGGGAGCTTTGAGATGGTAGAACAGAAGCTCTCCGAAGCTCTAGGTGCTCTTACTGCTTATTACAGGGAAAACCAGCCAATGCCTAATCCATCTAAAACACAGACATGTGGCTTTCACCTTAAGAACAGACAAGCATCCCAAGCTCTGAGGATTATCACCTGGGGAGGAATCCCACTGGAGCATTGCAGCGCACCCAAATACCTGGGAGTCACTCTGGACCGTGCTCTGACCTACAAGAAGCACTGCCTGAACTTCAAGCAAAAAGTGGGTGATAGAAACAATATCATACGAAAGCTGACTGGCACAACCTGGGGATCACAACCAGACACAGTGAAGACATCTGCCCTTGTGTTATGCTACTCTGCTGCTGAGTATGCATGCCCAGTGTGGAACACATCTCACCACACTAAAACAGTGGATGTGGCTCTTAATGAGACATGCCACATTATCACAGGGTGTCTGCGCCCTACACCACTGGAGAAATTACACTGCTTAGCCGGTATTGCACCACCTGACATACGCTGGGAAGTGGCAGCCAATAGTGAAAGGACCAAGGCAGTGACATTTCCAGCTCATCCTCTGTTTGGGTATCAGGCAGCAAGTCAACAACTTAAATCAAGAAATAGTTTTCTTAGATCTACAAAGACACTCGCTGGAACACTCCAGCAAGCGAGAGTCCAAAAGTGGCAGACTCAAACCCAGCACCTCAATCCGTGGGTGATACCAGATGAGAGACTCCCCCCTGGACACACAGAAGACTGGGCAACTTGGAAGGCGCTGAACAGACTGCGCTCTGGCACCACAAGATGCAGAGCCAACCTCAAGAAATGGGGCCACAAAGTGGAATCCACGACATGCGAGTGTGGAGAAGAGCAAACTACAGACCACTTGCTGCGATGCAACCTGAGCCCTGCCATATGCACCATAGAGAACCTTCTTGCAGCAACACCAGAGGCACTCCAAGCGGCCAGATACTGGTCAAAGGACATTTAATCAACTACCAAGTTTGTAAACTTTGTGTTTTTTTATCTGTTTGTTTGTTTTGTTCTGTTAGAAATGTAATACAATGGTCTGGTTGCCCCTGACATGATAAAATAGATAGATAGATAGATAGAGATAGATAGATAGTGATCCTGGCATGAAGAGTCTTTTCATTTCCAAAACTACTATATTGTCAATGATCAGTAGCCTTCCCAGCACAAGGAATTTTTGTTAAGACTGGAAGACCCCTCTTGAATGACCTTTACAAAGACTTACATGCCAATTGCTCCCCGGATCATAAGTCACACTTTGAACTCACTGAGAAGGAGTCTTTTCCTTCCTTCCCGAGATCCCGGTGCAATTAAACTTTTGATCGTTTCCTGAAGACTCCTTTAAGGTTCATGCCAGGCGGCCTCTCCACATACACAACAAACACATGTCCCCAGTTATCCCCCAAGACAAGACTAGAAAAGAAATTGTGACATTTACATGCAATACTTGGGAAAATACTCCGGAATTACATTTGGTTTCTCCCATGTTAGTTTAATTATTCATCTTCACACAGGAAGATGAAATAGTTGGAGGATATGCACTTCTATTCCAAGCTATGGTTGGATATCAAGTTTAGCCTGAAGAAGAGAAGACTGAGAGAAGACATGATAGCCATGTATAAATATGTGAGGGGAAGTCATCGGGAGGAGGGAGCAAGCTTGTTTTCTGCTTCCTTGGAGACTAGGACGCGGAACAATGGCTTCAAACTACAAGAGAGGGGATTCCATCTGAACATGAGGAAGAACTTCTCCACTGGGAGAGCTGTTCAGCAGTGGAACTCTCTGCCCCGGAGTGTGGCGGAATCTCCTTCTTTGGAGACTTCGAGCAGAGGCTGGATGGCCATCTGTCGAGGGTGCGTTGAATGCAATTTTCCTGCTTTTTGGCAGAATGGGGTTGGACTGGATGGCCCATGAGGTCTCTTCCAATGCTATGATTCTATGATTCTACCATCCATGTCATTGATAATGTTTGGAGACTCTATGGATGACCCTCCACCTAAATCTTGACACACCATCTGCATTGGTTTTATGTAAGTGTGGAGCAGAATTATATGAGATGGAGTGCGACAAAGTAGAGACCTAAACAACTCCCCAAAAATCTTCTGTTTGGAAAAGATCTTGGAGTCCTTGTGGACAACAAGTTAAACATGAACCAACAATGTGATGCAGCGGCAAAAAAAAAGCCAGTGGGATTTTGGCCTGCATCAAGAGGAGCATAGTGTCTAGATCCAGGAATCTCATGCTCTCCATGCTCTATTCTGCCTTGGTTAGACCACATTTGGAATACGGTGTCCAATTCTGAGCACCACAATCGAAGGAAGATGTTGACAAGCTGGAATGTGTCCAGAGGACAGCGACTAAAATGATCAAGGATCTGGAGAACAAGCCCTATGAGGAGTGGCTTAAAGAACTGGGCATGTTTAGCCTGAAGAAGAGAGGGCTGAGAGGAGATATGATAGCCATGTATAAATATGTGAGAGGAAGTCATAGGGAGGAGGAGGGAGCAAGCTTGTTTTCTGCTGTGCTGGAGACCAGGACGCAATGGAGCAATGGCTTCAAACTACAGGAAAGGAGATTCCACCTGAACATGAGGAAGAACTTCTCCATTGGGAGAGTTGTTCAGCATTGGAACTCTCTGCCCCAGAGTGTGGTGGAGGCTCCTTCTTTGGAGGCTTTTAAAAAGAGGCTGGATGGTCATCTGTCAGACGTGCTTTGAATGTGAGAACAAGCCCTATGAGGAGCGGCTTAAGGAGCTGGGCATGTTTAGCCTGAAGAAGAGAAGGCTGAGAGGAGATATGACAGCCATGTATAAATATGTGAAAGGAAGCCACAGGGAGGAGGAGGGAGCAAGCTTGTTTTCTGCTTCCTTGGAGACTAGGACGCAATGGAACAATGGCTTCAAACTACAAGAAAGGAGATTCCATCTGAACATGAGGAAGAACTTCCTGACTGTGAGAGCTGTTCAGCAGTGGAACTCTCTGCCCTGGAGTGTGGCAGAGGCTTTTAAACAGAGGCTGGATGGCCATCTGTTGGGGGTGCTTTGAATGTGATTGTCCTGCTTCTTGGTAGAATGGGGTTGGACTAGATGATGGCCCGTGAGGTCTCTTCCAACTCTAGGATTCTATGTATTCCACCATCGAAGTCTTTGATAGTGGCTTGGATTATAACTTGGAGACTATATGGATGACCCTCCACCTAAATCTTGACACACCATCTGCATTGGTTTTATGTAAGTGTGGAGCAGGATTATATGAGATGGAGGGTGACAAAATAGAGACCTAAACAACTCCCCCAAAATCTTCTGCTTAGAAATGATCTAGGAGTCCTTGTGGACAACAAGTTAAACATGAGCCAACAATGTGATGCAGCGGCAAAAAAAAGCCAATGGGATTTTGGCCTGCATCAAGAGGAGCATAGTGTCTAGATCTAGGGAAGTCATGCTCCCCATGCTCTATTCCACCTTGGTTAGACCACTTTACCTGGAATATTGTGTCCAATTCTGGGCACCACAATTCAAGAGAGATGTTGACAAGCTGGAATGTGTCCAGAGGAGTGCGACTAAAATGATCAAGGATCTGGAGAACAAGCCCTATGAGGAGTGGCTTAAAGAACTGGGCATGTTTAGCCTGAAGAAGAGAAGGCTGAGAGGAGATATGATAGCCATGTATAAATATGTGAGAGGAAGTCATAGGGAGGAGGGAGCAAGCTTGTTTTCTGCTGCGCTGGAGACCAGGATGCAATGGAGCAATGGCTTCAAACTACAGGAAAGGAGATTCCACCTGAACATGAGGAAGAACTTCTCCACTGGGAGAGTTGTTCAGCATTGGAACTCTCTGCCCCAGAGTGTGGTGGAGGCTCCTTCTTTGGAGGCTTTTAAACAGAGGCTGGATGGCCATCTGTCAGGGGTGATTTGAATGCCATATTCCTGCTTCTTGGCAGAATGGGGTTGGACTGGATGGCCCAGGAGGTCTCCTCCAACTCTTTGATTCTATGATTTTAGGTGAGGTCTGACCAAAACACAATAGAGTGGGACTATAATTCCATCCGTCTCAACGCTATACTCATGTTCAGTGATTTGAATGCAATATTCCTGCTTCTTGGCAGGGGGTTGGACTGGAAGGCCCATGAAGTCTCTTCCAACTCTAGGGTTCTATGTATTCTGCCATCCAAGTCATGGATAGTGTTTGAAGGCTTGGATTATAACTTGGAGACTCTATGGATGACCCTCCACCTAAATCTTGACACACCATCTGCATTGGTTTTATGTAAGCGTGG
Source organism: Anolis sagrei (assembly GCF_037176765.1). NCBI lineage: Eukaryota > Metazoa > Chordata > Lepidosauria > Squamata > Anolidae > Anolis > Anolis sagrei. The sequence goes on along the minus strand of NC_090035.1, from coordinate 79,513,025 downwards.
ACCAGAATTATATGGGATGGAGTGGGACAAAGTAGAGACCTAAAAGACTCCCCAAAAATCTTCTGCTTGCAAGAATGGCTTGAAGGAGACATCCAAACGCGAAGCTGAACTCTTCTTGAATATCATCAACATACGGCTGACTCTCCACCCTAATCTTGACATACTTTCCCCTTTGCCTTTGTGTGAGTGTTGAGTAGAACTGGAATGGAGTTGGATGAAGATGAAGTGGAGATGGAGAAGGACCCCCAGAATCCCATACTTGGAAGAACGGCCCAATGGAAATGCCCAACCTGTCTCCTGGACTTTCCAAAAACCAAGGATCTGGAGAGCTCTGTCTCCCGGCTCCGTGTCGTGACGCCGCCAAGCCACCGCTGCGGTTGTGTTCCCTGCCTGTTCAGACGCTTGGCTTTGTCTGCCTCCTGGAGAGAGTGCCACGAGCAGCGGCACGCCATTGTGATGGCAGGGGCGTCAAAGCGCCCAGACGAGGGGAGAGGCTCCTTGCCTCCTACCCGGGCAGCTATTAATACCCTGCCTATTATGCTGCCGGATGACTGAGGTCCCTCTTGGTGATGAGGCATTCAGCGATGCACCGCCTCTCCCACAAAGGCCGGCTGCCTCACGCTCCTCTGAAGAGCCCTTCACCCACCAGCCGTTACCTTGGGAGAAGGATGCTCTCCTTGAAGCTGGAGGATGAGGAGCAGGCACTTGGGAAGGCATTGCAACCATGGTCGTCGTGCGCCTTCATGTCGCTCCCTTATTGCGATGACAATAAAGTGACTCTGTCGTCGGCTTTTCTAGGGCTCAGAGTGTGACTTATCCAAGGTCATTGATTGGTTTCTGTGGCCAAGCGAGGAATTCAACCTCAGTCTCCAAGTTTCAAGTCACTGTCAATGATTTGGATGATGGAATGGAAGGCATGCTTATTGCTTATCCAATTTGCAGACGGCAATAAATTGGAAGGGATAGTCATACCCCAGAGGATAAAAATCCTAGAGTTGGAAGAGACCTCGTGGGCCATCCAGTCCAACCCCATTCTGCCAAGAAGCAGGAAAATTGCATTCAAAGCACCCCCGACAGATGGCCATCCAGCCTCTGTTTAAAAGCTTCCAAAGAAGGAGCCTCCACCACACTCTGGGGCAGAGAATCATAGAATCAAAGAGTTGGAAGAGACCTCATGGGCCATCCAGTCCAACCCCATTCTGCCAAGAAGCAGGAATATTGCATTCAAATCACCCCTGACAGATGGCCATCCAGCCTCTGTTTAAAAGCTTCCAAAAAAGGAGCCTCCACCACACTCCGGGGCAGAGAGTTCCACTGCTGAACAGCTCTCACAGTCAGGAAGTTCTTCCTCATGTTCAGATGGAACCTCCTTTCTTGTAGTCTGAAGCCATTGTTCCATTGCATTCTAGTCTCCAGGGAAGCAGAAAACAAGCTTGCTCCCTGTGGCTTCCTCTCACATATTTATACATGGCTATCATGTCTCCTCTCAGCCTTCTCTTCTTCAGGCTAAATATCCCCAGCTCCTTAAGCCGCTCCTCATAGGGCTTGTTCTCCAGACCCTTGATCATTTTAGTCGCCCTCCTCTGGACACATTCCCAGCTTGTCAATATCTCTCTTGAATTGTGGTGCCCAGAATTGGACACAATACTCCAGGTGTGGTCTAACCAAAGCGGAATAGAGCATGGGGAGCATGACTTCCCTAGATCTAGACACTAGGCTCCTCTTGATGCAGGCCAAAATCCCATTGGCTTTTTTTTGCCGCCACATCACATTGTTGGCTCATGTTTAACTTGTCTACGAGGACTCCAATATCTTTTTCACACGTCCTGCTCTCGAGCCAGGCCTCATCGTCCCCCATTCTGTATCTTTGCATTTCGTTTTTTCTGCCTTTAGTGGGTTTCTGTGGCCAAGCAAGGAATTGAACCTCAGTCTCCAAGTTTCAAGTCACTGTCAATAATTTGGATGATGGAATGGAAGGCATGCTTCTTGCTTATCCAATTTGCAGATGGCAGTAAATTGGGAGGGATAGTCATACCCCAGAGGACAGAATCATAGAATCCTCGAGTTGGAAGAGACCTCCTGGGCCATCCAGTCCAACCCCATTCTGCCAAGAAGCAGGAAAATTGCATTCAAAGCACCCCCAACAGATGGCCATCCAGCCTCTGTTTAGAAGGAGCCTCTACTATACTTTGGGGTAGAGCAGTGGTTCTCAACCTGTGGGTCCCCAGATGTTTTGGCTTTCAACTTCCAGAAGTCCTAACAGCTGCTAAACTGGCTGGAATTTCTGGGAGTTGTAGGTCAAAACACCTGGGGACCCACAGGTTGAGAACCACTGGGGTAGAGAGTTCCACTGCTGAACAGCTCTCCTTACAGTCAGGAAGTTCTTCCTCATGTTCAGGTGGAATATCCTTTCTTTCTTGTAGTTTGAAGCCATTGTTCCATTGCGTCCTAGTCTCCAGAGCAGCAGAAAACAAACTTGCTCCCTCCTTCTCCATATGACTTTTCCTTACATCTTTATACATGGCTATCATGTCTCCTCTCAGTTTTCTCTTCTGCAGGCTAAACATGCCCAGCTCTTGAAGCCGCTCCTCATAGGGCTTGTTCTCCAGACCCGTGATCATTTTAGTCGCCCCAAGTGAACTACACAGGATCCAAAATGAACTTCACAGTTTGGCTCATTTGCCAAAAGGAACAAAGTGAATATGCATCAATAGGAGCATAGTGTCTAGATCGAGGGAAGTCATGCTTCCCCTGCTCTATTCCGCTTTGGTTAGACCACACCTGGAATATTGTGTCCAATTCTGGGCACCACAATTCAAGAGAGATTTTGACAAGCTGGAATGTGTCCAGAGGAGGGCGTCTAAAATGATCAAGGGTCTGGAGAACAAGCCCTATGAGGAACGGCTTAAAGAGCTGGGCATGTTTAACCTGAAGAAGAGAAGGCGGAGAGGAGACATGATAGCCATGTATAAATACGTGAGAGGGAGGAGGGAGCAGGCTTTGTTTTCTTCTGCCCTGGAGACTAGGAGTCAATGGAGCAATGGCTTCAAACTACAAGAGAGGAGATTCCATCTGAACATTAGGAAGAACTTCCTGACTGTGAAAGCTGTTCAGCAGTGGAACTCTCTGCCCCGGAGTGTAGCGGAAGCTCTTTCTTTGGAAGCTTTTAAACAGAGGATGGATGGCCATCTGTCAGGGGTGATTTGAATGCAATTTTCCTGCTTCTTGGCAGGGGTTGAACTGGATGGCCCAGGAGGTCTCTTCCAACTCTTTGATTCTATGATTCCTCCCAGTCTTCTCTTGTGCAGGCTAAGCATGCCCAGATCTTTAAACCGCTCCTCATAGGGCTTGTTCTCTAGACCCTAGATCAACAGTGACAAATGCAAGATACTCCACTTTGGCAGAAAAAACGAAATGCAAATATACAGAATGGAGGACAATGCCTGGCTCTATTAGATTTATGAAGTAGCAACGAAAATAATTTTATGGTTGGGGGTCACCACAGCATGAGGAACTGGATTAAGGCTTCGCGGCATTAGGAAGGTTGAGAACCACTGAACAAGAGTATAGTGTCGAGACGGAGGGAAGTTATAGTCCCACTCTATTGTGTTTTGGTCAGACCTCACCTAAAATCATAGAATCAAAGAGTTAGAAGAGACCTCATGGGCCATCTAGTCCAACCCCATTCTGCCAAGAAGCAGGAATATTGCATTCAAATCACCCCTGATAGATGGCCATCCAGCCTCTTTTTAAAAGCTTCCAAAAAAGGAGCCTCCACCAAGGCAGAGAGTTCCACCGCTGAACGGCTCTCACAGTTGGAAGTTCTTCCTCATGTTCAGATGGAATCTCCTCTCTTGTAGTTTGAAGCCATTGCTCCATTGCGTTCTAGTCTCCAGGGAAGCAGAAAACAAGCTTGCTCCCTCCTCCTCCCTGTGGCTTCCTCTCACTTATTTATACACGGCTATCATATCTCCTCTCTGCCTTCTCTTCTTCAGGCTAAACATGCTCAGCTCTTTAAGCCGCTCCTCATAGGGCTTGTTCTCCAGACTCTTGATCATTATAGTCGCATTCCAGCTTGTCAATATCTCTCTTGAATTGTGGTGCCCAGAATTGGACACAATATTCCAGATGTGGTACAACCAAAGCGGAATAGAGCATGGGGAGTATGACTTCCCTGCATCTAGACACTATGCTCCTATTGATGCAGGCCAAAATCCCATTGGCTTTTTTTGCCGCCACATCACATTGTTGGCTCAAGACAGTGTCCAGTTCTGGGTAAAGCAACTCAAGAAAGAGATGGACAAGATGGAATGTGTACAGAGAAAGAAGACGGACAGGGTCAAATATCTGAAAGCCAAGCCTTATGAGGAGCAGCTTGGGGAGCTAGGTATCGCCCCAAATATATCGGCAGGGAAGAGCAGCCGCTGTCAGTGTCACCCCCATGATCCCAGTCGTAGTCTTCACAGAGGGTTATGAGCCCTCCCCAGAGCTCTCTGAAACCAACACTTCGCTCACCGGAATTTTTATTATTTTGATCCCAGTCTAGAACTATCATTACCATCCTCTTATATGTGCTTTAGAAGGAGCTCTCCTTTTGATTGTGTTTCGCTTTTTGCAGACAGCAGAGGGAAAGCGGCTGCGGCATGAAAGAATGCACCAGACAGACATCAGCACAATAGAGTCTTCTTTGGCGATAAAGAAGGGGCCAGACAGGGAGAAGGACTTGGCAGTGATCCCAGGTGGAAAGAGGCCGGAGAGAGAGAGAGAATAACCGCGTTTCCATCCTCAGCTCTGAAATATAGGACGTTTTGCTGGGAGAAGTAAACTCCTGCCAATTCAAGGGCCAGAAATGTATGAGTGGCCCATATGCATGTCACTCACGTCTGGGTTACTCAAGAAGGGGCACCTCACCTGAAAATAATCCCCTCTCCAAGATTAGCTGTTCCTTCCTTCCATGAGCCCCCTCTTTCCCCTTCAAAGGAAATAATAATGGAATGGGGAAGGTGTTGAACTCATATTGGCTGCTCTTTTCTCCCGCAAAGGTTACAGAATGAAATATGGAACGGGGGTCTTTCACCTGGAGCCAAGGCACAATGGAAGCAAGCAATGGAATAATGGCTTCAAACTACAAGAAAGGAGATTCCATCTGAACATGAGGAAGAACTTCCTGAGTGTGAGAGCTGTTCAGCAGTGGAACTCTCTGTTCCGGAGTGTGGCAGAGGCCCCTTCTTTGGAAGCTTTTAAACAGGGACTGGATGGCCATCTGTCGGGGGTGATTTGAATGCAATATTCCTGCTTCTTGGCAGGGGGTTGGACTAGATGGCCCATGAGGTCTCTTCCAACTCTTATGATTTTATGATTCTGTTCATGACAGGTGGATGCCATTCAGCTGCAAAGGTCTAATCGACTAGCTCAGAAGAGATGCTCAGGCCCATAGCCAGGATTTTGATTCGAGGGAGGGGGCTGCGTTTGATTCGGGGGGGGGGGGGGTGAATCTGTGTGAGAGAGGGTCTACCCTTGCAAACCTTTTGTATCATTACCCCAATACTCCCATGCCAAGCTATTCAACCTTAGCAGACTGAAAGCTAAAATCAAGGTTACAACAACATCTGTGATAGAACTCCAGTATGCTGATGGCAACGTCGTCTGTGCACATTCAGAAGAAGATCTACAAGCCACTCTAAACACCTTTGCAGAAGCATATGAGAAGATTGGCCTGTCATTGAACATTGAAAAAACCAAGGTTCTGTTCCAGCAGACACCAGCCAACCCCTCTCCAATGCCAGTGATACAGCTTAATGGTGTAACATTAGAAAATGTTGATCATTTCCACTCCCTTGGCAGCCACTTCTCCACCAAAGTCAACATCGACACCGAAATACAACCCCGCCTGAGCTCTGTGAGCGCAGCATTTTTCTGAATGAAGCAGAGAGTGTTTGAGGACCGGGACATCCATAGGGAGACCAAGGTGCTTGTCTATAAAGCTATTGTCCTCCCAACCCTGCTATATGCCTGCGAAACGTGGACTGTCTATAGACGTCACATGCAACTCCTGGAACGATTCCATCAGCGCTGCCTCCGGAAAATCCTGCAAACTCTTGGGAAGACAGGCGGACAAACGTCAGCGTGCTGGAAGAAGCAAAGACCACCAGCATTGAAGTGATGGTCCTCCGCCATCAACTCTGCTGGACCGGCCACGTTGTCCAGATGCCCGACCACCGTCTCCCAAAACAGTTGCTCTACTCCAAACTCAAGAACGGAAAACGGAAAGTTGGTGGACAGGACAAGAGATTTAAAGATGGGCTCAAAGCCAACCTTAAAAACTCTGGCATAGACACTGAGAACTGGGAAGCCCTGGCCCTTGACAGCTCCAGCTGGAGGTCAGCTGTGACCAGCAGTGCTGCAGAATTTAAGGAGACACGAATGGAGGGCGAAAGGGAGAAGTGTGCCAAGGGGAAGGCGTGTCAAGTCAACCCCGACCGAGACCTGGAAACCCTCACTGTGAAAGAAGATGCAGAGCAAGAATAGGGCTCCACAGCCACATACGGACCCACAAGAATATTGGAAGACAATCATCCTCGGAAAACGAGGGATCGCCTAAGTAAGTAAGTACCCCCATGCATATGGGATATATTGAGCATGGTGATCAGATCATGATATGAATAAACATAACAGTTTAAATAATGTACCAGTAAAACCTTCTCGTGGACCACCCTGAGAATTTCGGGGGGGGGGGGGCTGAAGCCCCTCAAGCCCCCCCCCCCTCTCCGGCTACATGCCTGCTCACAGCTGTAAGGCTTTTTGTTGCTTGTAGTAGCCGTTTGCTGGCAGCAACGTCTTGAAATAGAGCTACAGCCAGTATCTTGTTGATGACCTTCGTGCGTTGAACTACGTGTTTTGGACATTGACTTGGGCATTTGGTGAGACACTCTGTTATTTGGCTTCGTGGAATGGATATTTGGACTACTCTCTTGCTTTGAGCCTCTGCTTGTAGTGATTACTGTTGTGATTTCTGAATTGCCTCTGATTATCCTGGTTGCATCTCTCGACAGATAGGAAAGGGACTGGAGCCAAGGCACAAGGGAGGTGTCTCTGGCTGCTCTTCTCTCCTTTCCAGGCCAAAACCATGGCAATGGGAAAGAAAGGAGGAAGGGGCTTCCAGCAGCCCTGGGTCCAAGCCATGGCAGAGCTGTGCCGGGCTGCTCTTCTCTCCCTCAAGGGCCAAAGCATGGAATACAAAGGGAAGGTCTCTCACCAGCCACTGAAGCCAAGGGCACAATGGAGCTGTACCAGGCTGCTCTTCTCTCCCCCAAGGGCCATAACATCGAAAATGAAGGGAAGATCTCTCACCACCCACTGAAGCCAAGGGCACAATGGAGCTGTACCAGGCTGCTCTAGAGGAGGAAGATAGATAGGAAGGAAAGGAACTGGAGCCAAGGCACAAGGGAGGTGTCTCTGGCTGATCTTCTCTCCTTTCCAGGCCAAAGCCATGGCAATGGGAAAGGAGGAAGGGGCTTCCAGCAGCCCTGGGCCCAAGCCATGGCAGAGCTGTGCCGGGCTGCTCTTCTCTCCCTCAAGGGCCAAAGCATGGAATACAAAGGGAAGGTCTCTCACCAGCCACTGAAGCCAAGGGCACAATGGAGCTGTACCAGGCTGCTCTTCTCTCCCCCAAGGGCCATAACATCGAAAATGAAGGGAAGATCTCTCACCAGCCACTGAAGCCAAGGGCACAATGGAGCTGTACCAGGCTGCTCTAGAGGAGGAAGATAGATAGGAAGGAAAGGAACTGGAGCCAAGGCACAAGGGAGGTGTCTCTGGCTGCTCTTCTCTCCTTTCCAGGCCAAAGCCATGGCAATAGGAAAGGAGGAAGGGGCTTCCAGTAGCCCTGGGCCCAAGCCATGGCAGAGCTGTGCCGGGCTGTTCTTCTCTCCCTCAAGGGCCATAACATCAAATATGAAGGGAGGATTTCTCATCAGCCATTGAAGCCAAGGGCACAATGGAGCTGTACCAGGCTGCTCTAGAGGAGGAAGATAGATAGATAGATAGATAGATAGATAGATAGATAGATAGATAGATAGATAGATAGGAAAGGAACGAGCCAAGGCAGAAGGGAGCTGTCTATGGCTGCTCTTCTCTCCTTTCCAGGCCAAAGCCATGGCAATGCAAAGGAGGAAGGGGCTTCCAGCAGCCCTGGGCCCAAGTCATGACAGAGCTGTGCCAGGCTGTTCTTCTTTCCCTCAAGAGCCATAACATCGAATATGAAGGGAGGGTCTCTCACCAGCCACTGAAGCCAAGGCACAATGGAGCTATACCAGGCTGCTCTTCTCTCCCTCAAGGGCCAAAGCATGGAATACAAAGGGAAGATCTCTCACCAGCCACTGAAGCCAAGGGCACAATGGAGCTGTACCAGGCTGCTCTAGAGGAGGGAGGAAGATAGATAGATAGATAGATAGATAGATAGATAGATAGATGATAGATAGATAAGGAACTGGAGCCAAGGCACAGGGGAGGTGTCTCTGGCTGCTCTTCTCTCCTTTCCAGGCCAAAACCATGGCAATGGGAAAGGAGGAAGGGGCTTCCAGCAGCCTTGGGTCCAAGCCATGGCAGTGCTGTGCCGGGCTGCTCTTCTCTCCCTCAAGGGCCAAAGCATGGAATACAAAGGGAAGGTCTCTCACCAGCCACTGAAGCCAAGGGCACAATGGAGCTGTACCAGGCTGCTCTTCTCTCCCCCAAGGGCCATAACATCGAAAATGAAGGGAAGATCTCTCACCAGCCACTGAAGCCAAGGGCACAATGGAGCTGTACCAGGCTGCTCTAGAGGAGGAAGATAGATAGGAAGGAAAGGAACTGGAGCTAAGGCACAAGGGAGGTGTCTCTGGCTGCTCTTCTCTCCTTTCCAGGCCAAAGCCATGGCAATGGGAAAGGAAGAAGGGGCTTCCAGCAGCCCTGGGCCCAAGCCATGGCCGAGCTGTGCCGGGCTGCTCTTCTCTCCCTCAAAGGACATAAAATTGAATACAGAGAGAGCGTCTCTCACCAGCCATTAAACCAAGACACAATGGAGCTGTCCCAGGCTGCTCTTCTCTCCCTCAAGGGCCAAAGCATGGAATACAAAGGGAAGATCTCTCACCAGCCGTCGAAGGAAGCCAAGGCACAATGGAACTGTACCAGGCTGCTCTTCTCTCCCTCAAGGGCCATAACATCGAATATGAAGGGAGGGTCTCTCACCAGCCATTGAAGCCAAGGCACAATGGAGCTGTACCAGGCTGCTCTTCTCTCCCTCAAGGGCCATAAAATGGAATACAGAGAGAGGGTCTCTCACCAGCCATTAAACCAAGGCACAATGGAGCTGTACCAGGCTGCTCTTCTCTCCCTCAAGGGCCAGAGCATGGAATACAAAGGGAAGGTCTCTCACCAGCCACTGAACCTAAAGGCACAGTGGAGCTGTACCAGGCTGCTCTAGAGGAGGAAGATAGATAGATAGGAAAGGAACTGGAGTCAAGGCACAGGGGAGGTGTCTCTGACTGCTCTTCTCTCCTTTCCAGGCGAAAGCCATGGCAATGGGAAAGGAGGAAGGGGCTTCCAGTAGCCCTGGGCCCAAGCCATGGCAGAGCTGTGCCGAGCTGCTCTTCTCTCCCTCTGAGACCAAAACAATGTACTTTCGAGCAGGAACATGGCGCTCCCACTAGCAACCTGCGCGGAGGACCATTATATCCCATCCAGAGCAATGTAGGCTCTCTTGCGTGAATCATGTGTTCTTAAAATATATATGAATCAACCTACAAGTCTCTTTTATTTTTAAAGAGCTCCTCGTCTGAAGGCAAGCGCATCACAGGTAGGAGGGCCCTCGGTTAGCCAGTTTTGTCACCAAAGGCTGAGTGGGCTTAGGACTGACCTTTCCAAAAGGGAAAATATTACGTTGTTTTTATTAACTACTTCGCCGTTTTTTTCGATCAAGTCCTTTATTTTTTTACGCACGGCATTTAATGCCGGCCCCAATGGGCTCTTTCTGAACCCAAAGTAGGAAAGGTGGAATATATGAATATTTTAAGTGTATAAATAACACCGACCTATTTCATGGAAAAGGGAAACGTAGCACTGTCTTGTCTCTCAAACTGAGAGCAAAAGGAGCCGGGTGAATAATGCCAAATCCTTCGTATCCTACGATCACCAGCTTCACATTCTCTTTACTCCAGATGCTTAATTTTTACCATGGCACCCAGTTATTCAAAGTGGTAGCTCAGAACTTCTCAACTAATGTTGAGAAAAAATTTCCAACTATTTTCCATGTCAGATCTTGGAAATAAGACTTCAGATGGACTACAGATCCCTTAAATCCTTCAGCCATCATAGTTCATTTTCTGGCTAGACTACTGCAATTCAAGCCATGTGGGGCTGCCCTTGGAGGCAACTCAAAACCTTCAGCAAAATGGGAACAGCTAGACTGCAACAGCTTATAGAAACTCTGCTGCATGACACTGTTGGTTCGTGTTCAGCTTGTGATGTAGTAAGACACAATAATATTATTCTAAGTGGTACCCAGTTATTTAAAGTGGCAGCTCAGAACTTCTCAACTGATGTTGAGAACAATTTTCCAACAATATTCCATGTCAGATCTTGGAAATAAGACTTCGGATGGACTACAAATCCCTTAAATACTTCAGCCACCATGCTTAGCCATCATAGTTCATTTTCTGGCTAGACTACTGCAATTCAAGCCATGTGGGGCTGCCCTTGGAGACAACCCAAAACCTTCAGCAAAATGGGAACAGCTAGACTGCAACAGCTTATAGAAACTCTGCTGCATGACACTGTTGGCTCATATTCTGCTTGTGATGTACTAAGACACAATAATATTATTCTAAGTGGTACCCGGTTATTTAAAGTGGCAGCTCAGAACTTCTCAACTGATATCTCTAGTACAATCTTCCATGTCAGATTTTGGAAATAAGATGTCAGATGGACTACAAATCCCCTAAATGCTTCATGGTCCATCTGCCAGGTCATTTTCTGGCTAGACTACTGCAATGCAAGCCATGTGGGGTTGCCCTTGGAGACAACTCAAACCCTTCAGCAAAATGGGAACAGCCAGACTGCAACAGCTTATAGAAACTCTGCTGCATGACATTGGCTCATGTTCAGCTTGTGATGTACTAAGACACAACAGTTCATTTTCTGGATAGACTACTGCAATGCAAGCCGTGTGGGGCTGCCCTTGGAGACAACCCAAAACTTTCAGCAAAAACAAAACAAAACAAAATAACCAAGAAACTCTGTTGCATGACACTGTTGGCTCATGTTCAGCTTGTGATATATACTAAGACACAATAATATTATTCTAAGTGGTACCCAGTTATTTAAAGTGGCAGCTTGGAACTTCTCAACTGATGTCTCTAGTGCAATCTTCCATGTTAGATCTTGGAAATAAGACTTCAGATGGACCATAAATCCCCTAAATCTTTCAGCCATTATGACCAGCCATAATAGGTCATTTTCCGGCTAGACTACTGCAATGCAAGCCATGTAGGGCTGCCCTTGGAGACAACCCAAAACTTTCAGCAGCAGCAGCAGCAGCAGCAGCAGCAGCAGCAGAAGAAGAAGAAGAAGAAGAAGAAGAAGAAGAAGAAGAAGAAGAAGTTCTGCTGCATGACACTGTTGGCTCATGTTCAGCTTGTGACGTACTAAGACACAATAATATTATTCTAAGTGGTACCCAGTTATTTAAAGTGGCAGCTCATAACTTCTCAACTGATGTCTCTAGTATAATCTTCCATGTCAGATCTTGGAAAGCAGACTTCAGATGGACTACAAATCCCCTAAATCCTTCAGCCATCATGCTTGGCCATAATAGGTCATTTTCTGGCTAGACTACTGCATTGCAAGCCATGTGGGGCTGCCCTTGGAGACAACCCAAAACCTTCAGCAAAATGGAAACAGAAACTCTGTTGCATGACACTGTTGGTTCATGTTCAGCTTGTGATGTACTAAGACACAATAATATTATTCTAAGTGCTATCGTATGATATTGTTAAAAAACAAAGTATGGATTGTTGATGTCGCAATCCCAGGTAACAGGAGGATTGCAGAGAAACAACTGGAAAAGCTGACACAATATGAGGATTTAAAGATCGAACTGCAAAGACACTGGCACAAACCAGTCAAGGTGGTCCCAGTGGTGATCGGCAAACTGGGTGCAGTGCCTAAAGACCTTGGCGTGCACTTAAACACAATTGGCGGTGACAAAATTACCATCTGCCAGCTGAAAAAGGCCACCTTACTGGTATCTGCACGCATTATTTGCCAATACATCACACAGTCCTAGACACTTGGGAAGGGTCCGACGTGTGATCAACAGCCAGCAGAGTGTCTGATGTGGATTCATCTTGTTGTGTTTCAAATAATAATAATAATAATAATAATAATAATAATAATAATCTTTATTTCTACCCCGCTACCATCTCCTCAGTGGGGACTCGGTGCGGCTTACATGGGGCCAAGCCCGGACAAAATAATAATAATAATAATAGTTGTTGTTGTCACCATTTGATAAAGAAGCTTAGCTTCGATCCCCTCCTCAATCTTTAGGGCTTTGAGAGAGGGAGATAAGAAGCCATCATCCCTTGTTGCACCTTTGCCTCTGCTTTTTTCTGGAGCACAAGGCAGCCATCCATCTGCTGACCTTCAGGTGGTTGCTTCCCTCCCGTCGCTCCCTTCCAGATGGGTTTTTCCGCAAGAGCCGGCAGCGGCTTCTGCTGACTCAGTTCCCCGGGGAGCCTGAGTCGGAGATGCGGCAAGAGCTGCCAGGCAGCCACAATGTTCACGGCTGAAGCCACAGCGTCGAGCCAGAGTTGCACAGCATGTTTGCATCCGGTGCGTCGCTCTGGGTCCTACGGGCCAGGGTCCATCCCGAGAGCGGAGTGCATCCCTGCATCCCGGGGTGCCGGCTGTCAACACGAATGACGGGATCCCGAAAGATCTGCCCCAAAGAGACGAAAGATGACAAGCGCTTGATGCCACGCGGTGGAGTGTGACACGATTGTCACCATGCCTGGAAGAACGGCAGGAAAAATGGCAGAAAGATGGGAGGCAGTTGGCTCCTGTTCTGCAGATTGGCACCACTTTAACAGCCATGGCTCCATGCGATGGAATGATGGGATTTGTAGTTTTGTAAGGTGTTCTGTGTTCTCTGTCCCAGAGTGCTGGTGCATCACCCAACTACAACTCCCAGGATTCAAAATCTGGCACCACTTTAACAGCCATGGCTCCATGCGATGGAATGATGGGATTTGTAGTTTTGTAAGGTGTTCGGTGTTCTCTGTCCCAGAGTGTTGTGCATCACCCAACTACAACTCCCAGGATTCAAAATCTGGCACCACTTTAACAGCCATGGCTCCATGCGATGGAATGATGGGATTTGTAGTTTTGTAAGGTGTTCGGTGTCCTCTGTCCCAGAGTGCTGGTGCATCACCCAACTACAACTCCCAGGATTCAAAATCTGGCACCACTTTTCCCACCGTGACTGAATGGGATGGAATGATGGGATTTGTAGTTTTGTAAGGTGTTCGGTGTTCTCTGTCCCAGAGTGCTGGTGCATCACCCAACTACAACTCCCAGGATTCAAAATCTGGCACCACTTTAACAGCCATGGCTCCATGCGATGGAATGATGGGATTTGTAGTTTTGTAAGGTGTTCGGTGTTCTCTGTCCCAGAGTGCTGGTGCATCACCCAACTACAACTCCCAGGATTCAAAATCTGGCACCACTTTTCCCACCGTGACTGAATGGGATGGAATGATGGGATTTGTAGTTTTGTAAGGTGTTCGGTGTTCTCTGTCCCAGAGTGCTGGTGCATCACCCAACTACAACTCCTGGGATTCAAAATCTAGCACCACTTTAACAGCCATGGCTCCATGCAATGGAATGATGGGATTTGTAGTTTTGTAAGGTGTTCGGTGTTCTCTGTCCCAGAGTGCTGGTGCATCACCCAACTACAACTCCCAGGATTCAAAATCTGGCACCACTTTAACAGCCATGGCTCCATGCAATGGAATGATGGGATTTGTAGTTTTTTTAAGGTGTTCAGTCTTCTCTGTCTCAGAGTGCTGGTGCATCACCCAACTACAACTCCCAGGCTTCAAAATTCAAATCTAAACTGCAGAACGATTTGTAGTTTCATGCCACTCTTTGGCAGAGAAGGCGAAAGACCCTTGCACCACTACAACTCCCATCATGCCATCCCATTCACTACATCCCATCATGCCAAACCGCATTAATTTAGCAGTGCAGATGCACCCAAAGGATTCTCTTGATTGTCATAACCAATAATGGGAATTCTTCAATTTGCTCTTTTGGTGACTATAGATGCCAAGTTTTTGAATGAAGACTTATGGGATAAATAATTTTTTTTAGCATGAGGATGATGATGATGATGATGATGATGATTATATATTATTGTTGTCATTTCCAAAATGTACACATCATAACATAGCTACTGGGAGAAATAGTTTTGTAAGACTTTTAACCTGGGAGTTGTAGTTTCACCAGGTTGTCAGCCTTCTGTGCCAAAGCGAGCTGGTCACTCACCAAACTACAACTCCCAAGATTCCATAGCATCCAGCGGTGGGTGTTAATGCGAAGTCAGACAACATCCATTCAATGGCGTTTGGCCTGGGAGTTGTAGTTTCACCAGGTTGTCAGCCTTCTATGCCAAAGCGAGCTGCTCACTCGCCAAACTACAACTCCCAGGATTCCATAGCATCCAGCGGTGGGTGTTAATGCGAAGTCAGACAACATCTATTCAATGGCGTTTGGCCTGGGAGTTGTAGTTTCACCAGGTTGGCAGCCTTCTATGCCAAAGCGAGCTGGTCACTCACCAAACTACAACTCCCAGGATTCCATAGCATCCAGAGGTGGGTGTTAATGCGAAGTCAAACATTATCCATTCAATGGCGTAGAATCATCCTAGTATTTAGCTGCGTTGAGTCCCCTTTGGGAAGGGCAGGACATTAGCACAGCAGGCTAATTGTTGCCAATTGAAAGACTGACAGTTCAAGCCTGGTTTGGGGTGAGCTCTTGGCTGTCAGCCCAGCTTCTGCCCACCTAGCAGTTTGAAAACAGCAAAGTGAGTAGATAAATAGGTACCAGTTTAAAAAGCGTGGAGGTAATAAAGGCATCCATAAAGGACATACTGGCAATTCAACCAGGAGGCTTTTATGGATGACAACAACAACAACAACAACAAGTTGCTTGGAATGGAAGATGGAGTGACAGCACCTCCCCGCCCACATGGCCAGAGTCGAACACAGTCTCCTGATGTTGGAAATGGAAAGAAAGCCTATACCTCTGTTTATGTATTGTTTATTCTGTCAATTGTATAATGGAATTGAAAGGAGAAAAAAGGAGGAAACCATGAAAATGCCCAAATGTGACCACTGGTGGAGTCTGGGGAAAAAAGACTTTGACATTTGGGAGTTGTAGTTGTTGGGATTTATAGTTCACCTACAATCAAAGAGCATTCTGAACTCGACCAACAATAGAATTGGGTCAAACTTCCCACACAGAATCCCAATGATCAACAGAAAATACTGTTTTCTGATGGTCTTTGGCGACCCCTTTGACACCCCCTCATGACCCCCTCAGGGGTCCCAACCCCCAGGTTGAGAAACACTACTCTAGATTCCTATGGATGCAACCTAGAATCGCATTGGCCTTTTCCGCTGCCGCATCACCCTGTTTGGCTCACGATCGGCTTGTGACCGATTAAGACTCCTAGATCGCTTTCCCATGGACCGTTTCCAAGCCAAGGGTCACCCATCCTATTACATCTCATGCACTTCGTTTGTGTTGCCTTCGTCTTGCGCCGTACGTTTCTCCCTGTTGGAACCCATTGTGTCCGTTTTGGCCCCGCTCTCCAATCTGTTAAGGTCATTTTGGATCCTTTGAGTACACGGCGTTCCTGCCAAAGCCCCTTTTGACACTTCCACCAAGGGGGAAATTAGCGGTTGAAAGCGGACTTAAGCCTCGAATCAAAAGAATATAGGCTTCATTACACGCTGCGGAATGCGTGACTTGGATACAGAAGAGAGGAAATTTCTCCGATTAGCTCAATTAGGCTTCAAGTGGTGCGTACTACGTCAAGCTAAGGATGCAAGTTAGGGTGCATGTGGCCCATGGACTTCCCACTCATGTTGGAAAAAAAGACAGAATCGATCCCTCAAAGGGTTTGAGGATTGTCTTTTGGCCTCCTCAGTGGCTCTGATATCAGTCGGAGCCGCGTCCGCTCCGGTTTGGAGTCCGAACTTGAAAGGCGCTCCCCCAAAGAGCCGAAGCTGTTGGGAAGAGAGAGAGAGTTCAGAACCTTGGAAAAGCTGCTTTTGAAATCGGAATTAAGCCCCTGAGCGGATTTAAGGCTTCCCACTGACTCCAGCCAGCGAAGACCCAGCGTGAATTCCTCTTGGTGCGGATATTAAGGCAGGAAAATACCCAATCGTCCTCCAATTCCTCATTTTTGTGTGCATCGTATCTATCTGCCGGGAACCAGAGAAACTAGGCAAAATGGAGCAAGGCAAGGCAATTGAGGATTTAAGGTCCAAAATGAGGACTATTGCGTGGGAGGCATCGCTTGCGGGAACGTCAACGTGAGCGGCAATCGACAGCTAGAATCCATAGGGTGAAATGATCCATTCTTTTCATAGGGAAAATAAGACACATCCTAGGGAAAAAACACTGAAATACTCCAAGAGCAACATGCTTGCCTAGTGCTAAAATAATGCAATACAAAATAATTATGTGGGCTATTATTTTAAAGGATAATAATAATAATAATAATAATAATCTATATAAATAAAAATGTAATGTTCGTTTGTGGGATTAACATAACTCAAAAACTAGAGAGCTTCATCTATGCTGATGATCGTGCCATCACCGCTCAAGCAGGGAGCTTTGAGATGGTTGAACAGAAGCTCTCTGAAGCTCCGAGACGTATTCTGCATAGAATTATGGGGGAAAAAATAGACCCCTGTCTGATTCCACAGCAAGCTGGCTTCAGGAAAGGCAAAAGCTGCACATTGCAAGTGCTGAACCTGACTCAGCACATAGAAGATGGCTTTGAAAAGCAGCAGATCACAGGAGCTGTCTTATAGACCTGTCAGTGGCTTATGAGACTGTGAACCACCGCCTCCTCCTGAGAAAAATGTATAATATCACAAAGGACGACCACCTCACCCGCCTCATAGGAAACCTGCTACAAAACAGGAGCTTTTTTGTTGAGTCACAGGGCCAGAGAAGCAGATGGCGGAAACAGAAGAACGGCCTGCCTCAGGGGAGCGTGCTTGCTCCATCCATGTTCAACATCTACACAAATGACCAGACACTGCCAGAAGGGACAGAGAGCTTCATCTATGCTGACGATCGTGCCATCACCGCTCAAGCAGGGAGCTTTGAGGTGGTAGAACAGAAGCTCTCCGAAGCTCTAGGTGCTCTTACTGCCTATTACAGGGAAAACCAACTGATCCCTAATCCATCTAAAACACAGGCATGTGCCTTTCACCTCAAGAACAGACAAGCATCCCGAGCTCTGAGGATTATTACCTAGGAAGGAAGGAAGGAATCCCACTGGAGCATTGCAGCGCACTCAAATATCTGGGAGTCACTCTGGACCGTGCTCTGACCTACAAGAAGCACTGCCTGAATATCAAGCAAAAAGTGGGTGCTAGAAACAATATCATACGAAAGCTGACTGGCACAACCTGGGGATCACAACCAGACACAGTGAAGACATCTGCCCTTGCGCTGTGCTACTCTGCTGCTGAGTACGCATGCCCAGTGTGGAACACATCTCACCACACTAAAACAGTGGATGTGGCTCTTAATGAGACATGCCGCATTATCACGGGGTGTCTGCGCCCCACACCACTGGAGAAATTACACTGCTTAGCCAGTATTGCACCACCTGACATCCGCCGGGAACTGGCAGCCAATAGTGAAAGGACCAAGGCAGAGACACCTCCAGCTCATCCCTATCAGCCAGCACGTCAACGACTTAAATCTAGAAATAGTTTTCTAAGATCTACAGAGACACTCGCCGGAACACCTCAGCAAGCGAGAGTCCAAAAGTGGCAGGCTCAAACCCAGCATCTCAACCAATGGCTGATACCAAATGAGAGACTCCCCCTGGGCACACAGAGGACTGGGCGACTTGGAAGGCGCTGAACAGACTGCGCTTTGGCACCACGAGATGCAGAGCCAACCTCAAGAAAAAAGTGAAGTGTGGAGAAGAGCAAACCACTGACCACCTGCTGCAATGCAACCTGAGCCCTGCCACATGCTCAATGGAGGACCTCCTTGCGGCAACACCAGAGGCACCAGTGCTGTAGAATTTGAAGAGGCACGAATGGAGGGCGAAAGAGAGAAACGTTCCAAGAGGAAGGCGTCTCAAGCGAACCCTGACCGCGACCGCCTTCCACTTGGAAACCGATGCCTTCACTGTGGGAGAAGATGCAGGTCAAGAATAGGGCTCCACAGTCACCTACGAACGCACCGACAGGATACTACACTTGGAGGACCATCATCCTCGGACTACGAGGGATCGCCTAAGTAAGAAGTAAGTAAGTAAGCCACGAAGTTTTCAAAGTCAATCAGTGAGGGTATTTGCGTAGAGGTAGCCTGGCCTTTGTTGCCTGGAGGCCTCCTCTGTTTGGGATGCGTTCACCGGCCCTTGATAGCTTGCTGTCTGGAGTTCTCGCTTTGCGCCGTCTGTGCAAATACAGCTCTCCGTCTCCATTGCCTTCCTTTGTGCGGTATCTCAGCTTCGGATCGCAGTGTTTAAGGCTTGATAGGATTCCAGCTGGGCCCATTCAGAGACGGCGTTTCTGATCCGTGCGGTTCTTTTTTCCCCTTTTCTGGTGCAGAGGGAGGCGAGCCTTCAAAAGAGAGAGAAGCCGAGTCGGGTTCATTAACTGGGGAAATTAGCAGAGCCTGGGGGAGGCGGCCATTGTGGCTAATTGCCCCACGTGCGATGGGGAGCAGAATCCGTGTTTGTTCACAACACCAGAGCCATGGGAAGGGTGCCAACGGCAGGAGCCTTGCTGGGAAAGCAAAACATTGGGGAGAAAGCGGCTCCGCACAAAGCTAAACTGCAGAGGAGTGGGTGATTTGGCACCGAGGGCGCATCTACACCGATGAACGAATGCAATTTGGCACCACTTAGACTGCCGTGACTAATTGCTCTGGGATCCCGGGAGCTGTAGTTTTGCAAGATATTTGGTGCCTCACCAAACGACAACTCCCAGGATTCAGTACATCTCTGGGTGAATCTACAATGCATATTGGCACCACTGGACTGCCATGGCTCAAAGCAACAGGATCCTGGGAGTTGTAGTTTTGCATGGTATTTGATGCCTCACCAAATTCAATATTCAGTATGTCTCTGGGTTTATCTACAATGCAGAACGGGTGCAGATTTGCACCACTGGAGTGCCATGGCTCGATGCAACAGGATCTCGGGAGTTGTAGTTTAGCATGGTATTTGATGCCTCACCAGATTCAATATTCAATATGTCTCTGGGTGTATCTACAATGCAGAATGGGTGCAGATTGGCACCACTTGGACTGCCATTGCTAACTAATTTGGGATCCTGAGAGTTGTAGTTTTGCAAGGTATTTGATGCCTGCCCAAACTACAACTCTCAGGATTCAATATGTCTCTGGGTGCATCTACAACGCAGAACAGGTGCAGATTGGAACCACTTGACTATCATGGCTTCAAGCAAGTGGGATCCTGGAAGTTGTAGTTTTGCAAGGTATTTGGTGCCTTACCAAACGACAACTCCCAGGATTAAATATGTCTCTGGGTGCATCTACAGTGCAGAACAGGTGCAGATTGGTACAACTTGAGTATCAGGACTTTAAGTAAGTGGGATCTTGGGAGTTGTAGTTTGCAAAGTCTTCTCTACTCAAGAGTGCAGGTGCCTCACCAAACTACAACTCCATGGATTCAACCCACAAAAATAGAGCTGACCCTCCCTCTCTCCCTGTATGTGTGTGGGTGTGTGTGTATATATGTATATATGTGAGATGTGTGTGTATGTGTTATACATTATAGAGAGAGCGTGAAAATGTATATATAGAGAGCTCTCTGTTTATGTGCGTGTGTATATGGTGTGTTTGTGTGTGTCTGTATTCTGTGTTTTTCTGAGTGATGGTCACTCATTGCTTGATACATGTATTGTGTCCAAATTTGGTGTCAATTCATCCATGTTAATCCCACAAACGAACATTACATTTTTATTTATATAGATATATGTGTGTGTGTGTATGTATGTATGTATGTTTGTGTGGTGTGTGTATATGTGTGTATCTGTAATATGTGTGCATATCTTTGTGATTTTCTCTGTGTGTAGTGTGTATATATTTATATATGTGTGTATATATGATGTGTGTATGTGTATATATATGATTGTGTGGTGTCTGTATGTGTGTGTATCTGTGATATATGTGCATCATATCTGTGTGTGTGTGCGTGTCTTTCTGTGGTGTGTCTGTGTATATATGGTGTGTGCATATATATATATATATATATATGTTTATTTTGTGTATGTGATATGTGCGCATATCTGTGTGTCTCTCTTTGGTGTATATATATGTGTGTGTATGATGTGTGTGTGTATATATATGATTGTGTGGTGTCTGTATGTGTGTGTATCTGTGATATACGTGCATATCTGTGTGTGTCTCTCTGTGGTGTGTATGTGTGTGTGTATGTATATATATGGTGTGTGTATATGTGTGTGTACATATATATGTATGTGTGTTTATGTGGTATGTGTGTGATATGTGGGCATATCTGTGTGTCTCTGTGTGCTGTGTATGTGTATATATATATGTATGTGTGTGTGTATATATATATGTTTGTGTTGTGTGTGTATATGCGTGTATCTATGATATCCTTGCATATTTGTGTGTGTGTCTCTCTCTGTGGTGTGTATGTGTGTGAGTATATATGTGTGTGTATATATGTGTGTGTGTGTGATATGTGTACATATCTGTGTGTCTCTGTGTGGTGTGTATGTGCATATATATTTGTGTGTGTGTATATATATATGATGTGTGAATGGGTGTGTATATATATATATATATGATTGTGTGGTGTGTGTATGTGTGATATGTATGCAAATCTGTGTGTGTTATATATGTGTTTGTGCACACACACACACACAGTGTACGTACGGAGAGAGGACTCTCTCTCTATATTTGTGTTATGGATGTGTGTGTCTCTCTCTACCTCCCAATGTGCCGATTTCGATGCTCTTTACGGCTTGGCTCCTGCACCCCGATCCCTCTTGGCCTGCCTCTTTGGCGCTGCGGCATCTGTCCCCATCTGGGAGCCGCGCAAAGTGCCAGCTTCTAAATGCACAACTGAGCAGCGGGAGTCGCTTCTCTTGGCAGGAGAGAGAGGCAGGGAAGAAGCAGGCTGGGAATTCAGAGTCCGGCCCTCAGATCGTCCATCACGACCGTAGTTACGGATGCGCAACTCCACATCAGCCCCCCCTCCCCCAGACTCCCCAAAGCTTCCCTGTATTAATCTCTCCTGTCTCCAAATATTGGGTTTCAAGGTCAGCTTGAGATCTCCTGATATTGGAACAGCCAGCAGATCAATGGGGATCTCTTCAGCATGTCTATGCTTTGTAACAAAATTTGAAAAAGAAATTCTGTCCCTGGATCATTTGTAGGAAGACCAAAGTGCTTGTTGATAAAGCTATTGTCCTCCCAACCCTGCTGTATGTCTGCGAAACATGGACTGTCTACAGATGTCACATGCAACTCCTGGAACAATTCCATCAGCGCTGCCTCTGAAAAATCCTTCAAATCTCTTGGGAAGACAAGCAGACCAATGTCAGCGTACTGGAAGAAGCAAAGACCACCAGCACTGAAGCGATGCTCCTCCGCCATCAACTCCACTGGACTGAAGGTCACGTCCGAATGCCCGATCACCGTCTCCCAAAGCAGTTGCTCTACTCCGAACTCAAGAACAGAAAATGAAATGTTGGAGGACAGGAAAAGAGATTTAAAGATGGGCTCAAAGCCAACCTTAAAAACTCTGGCGTAGACACTGAGAATTAGGAAGCTTGGCCCTTGAGCGCTCCAGCTGGAGGTCAGCTGTGACCAGCAGTGCTACAGAATTCGAGGAGGCACGAGTGGAGGGTGAAAGAGAGAAACGTGCCAGGAGGAAGGCGAGTCAAGCCAACCCCGACCAGGACCACCTTCCACCTGGAAACCAATGCCTTCACTGTGGGAGAAGATGCGGGTCAAGAAAAGGGCTCCACAGCCACCTACGAATCCACAAGGAAACCCATCAGCGCTGCCTCCGAAAAATCCTTCAAATCTCTTGGGAAGACAAGCAGACCAATGCCAGCGTACTGGAAGAAACAAAGACCATCAGCACTGAAGCGATGCTCCTCCGCCATCAACTCCACTGGACTGAAGGTCACGTTGTCCGAATGCCCGATCACCGTCTCCCAAAGCAGTTGCTCTACTCCGAACTCAAGAACAGAAAATGAAATGTTGGAGGACAGGAAAAGAGATTTAAAGATGGGCTGAAAAACTCTGGCATAGACACTGAGAACTAGGAAGCTTGGCCCTTGAGCGCTCCAGCTGGAGGTCAGCTGTGACCAGCAGTGCTGTAGAATTTGAAGAGGCACAAATGGAGGGCGAAAGAGAGAAACGTGCCAAGGAGAACCCTGACTGTGACCGCCTTCCAACTGTAAACCGATGCCCTCACTACTGGAGAACATACGGGTCAAAAATAGGGCTCCATAGTCACCTACGGACCCACCGCCAGGACACCGATCTTGGAAGACAATCCTTCGGGATCACCCAAGTAAGTAAGTACAGTATAGGTGAACTCGCCACAAGGGCTAAAAAAGAAATGGGCAAGTCACACTCTCTCAGCCTCTGTGTTGCCATAATTTGGAGACTCACGACTGCAACAACATAGAGGTTTTGGTCCGGAAACTGGGGGCTTCCTGAGCCGCAATAATGGATCGAAGGGCTTACGTGAGCCATATCGTCTCCGGCTTTAATATCGTCGGCCCTTGACTTGGCACAGGAATGCCATTTCTACCCATTCAGTCCTTTGCGTCGCCACTTAAAAAGGTTCTGAGTTAAGGGAGAGAAGGACTCCTCTCCGCTGGAGACCTTTTTGGATTGACTCCCAAAGAGACCGAACAATGCTCGGCCGGAACATCCAATGCTCTGACTCAATCAAACATTGCTGAGTGACTACATCCTGACTCAACGTCGTTCGGCTTAAAGAGATCCCTCTGCTTTTCCACGCCGTGCCGGCTTTGCACGTCCGCCAGACAAGACTTCGAAAAACTTTCAATTGGACCCAACTTTCCATGCATCTTTCCTTCTCCTGTTTCCCATAAACCGTTCTGTTTTGTATGTATTTGCCCACCATAGTATCAATCCCCAATGCTATATTATCATGATTGCAATGGATCAAAAACAAGTCATGCCAGACTCATCTGATCTCTTTTTTTGATAGAGCTACAAGCTGGGTAGATGCGGGGAATGCCGTGGATGGAGCGTACCTGGATTTCAGGAAGGCCTTCTTTGACAAGGTCCCCCATGACCTTCTGGCAAGGAAACTAGTCCAAGGTGGGCGAGGCAAAACTACGGTGAGGTGGATCTGGAATTGGTTAAGTGGACGAACCCAGAGGGTGCTCACTAATGCTTCCTCTTCCTCTTGGAAAGAAGTGACGAGTGGAGTGCCACAAGCAGGGTGCCGTCCTGGGCCCGGTCCTGTTCAACATCTTTATTAATGACTTAGATCAGTGTTTCTCAACCTGGGGGTCGGGACCCCTGAGGGGGTCGCGAAGGGGTGTCAGGGGGTCACCAAAGACCATCAGAAAACAGTATTTTCTGATGGTCATGGGGATTCCATGTGGGAAGTTTGAGCCAATTCTATTGTTGGTGGAGTTCAGAATATTTTTTGATTGTAGTGAACTATAAATCCCAGCAACTACAACTCCCAAAAGTCAAGGTCTATTTTCCCCAGACTCCACCAGTGTTCACATTTGCACATATTGAGTATTTGTGCCAAGTTTGGTCCAAATACACCACTGCATGAGTCCACAGTGCTCTCTGGATAGAGGTGAACTACAACTCCCAAACTTAAGGTCAATGCCCACCAAACCCTTCCAGTGTTTTCCGTTGGTCATGGGAGTTCTGTGTGGCAAATTAGGTTCAAATACATTGCTAGTGGAATTCAGAATGCTCTTTGATAGGTGAACTATAACTCCCAGCAACTACAACTCGCAAATTACAAAATCAGTCCTCCCCCAACCCCACTAGCATTTACATGTGGGTGCATTGGGTATTTGTGCCCAGTTTGGTCCAGTGAATGAAAATGCATCTTGCGTATCTGATATTTACATTATGATTTATAACAGTAGTAAAATGACGGTTATGAAGTAGCAACAAAAACAATGTTATGGTTGGGGGTCACTACAACACGAGGGACTGTATTAAGGGGTCACGGCATTAGGAAGGTTGAGAACCACTGACTTAGATGAAGGGTTAGAAGGCAGGATCATCAAGTTTGCAGACGACACCAAGTTGGTTGGGATAGCCAATACTCCAGAGGACAGGAGCAGGATTCAAAACGATCTTGACAGATTAGAGAGATGAATGGCCAAAACTAACAAAATGAAGTTCAGCGGGGACAAATGCAAGATACTCCACTTTGGCAGTAAAAATGAAATGCAAAGATATAGAATGGGGGATGCCTGGCTCAAAAGCTGTACGTGTGAAAAAGATCTTGGAGTCCTCGTGGACAACAAGTTAAACATGAGCCAACAATGTGATGTGGCGGCAAAAAAAGCCAATGGGA
Source organism: Anolis sagrei (assembly GCF_037176765.1). Classification (NCBI taxonomy): domain Eukaryota; kingdom Metazoa; phylum Chordata; class Lepidosauria; order Squamata; family Anolidae; genus Anolis; species Anolis sagrei. The sequence continues at coordinate 79,488,136 of NC_090035.1, read as the reverse complement.
TTTTGGCCTGCATCAATAGGAGCCTAGTGTCTAGATCTAGGGAAGTCATGCTCCCCATGCTCTATTCTGCTTTGGCTAGATCACACCTGGAATATTGTGTCCAATTCTGGGCACCACAATTCAAGAGAGATACTGACAAGCTGGAATGTGTCCAGAGGAGGGCGACTCAAATGATCAGGGGTCTGGAGAACAAGCCCTATGAGGAGTGGCTTAAGGAGCTGGGCATGTTTAGCCTGAGGAAGAGAAGGCTGAGAGGAGATATGATGGCCATGTATAAATATGTGAGAGGAAGCCACAGGGAGGAGGGAGCAAGCTTGTTTTCTGCTTCCTTGGAGACTAGGACGCAAGGGAACAATGGCTTCAAACTACAAGAGAGGAGATTCCATCTGAACATGAGGAAGAACTTCCTGACTGTGAGAGCCGTTCAGCAGTGGAACTCTCTGCCCCTGAGTGTGGTGGAGGCTCCTTCTTTGGAAGCTTTTAAACAGAGGCTGGATGGCCATCTGTCAGGGGTGATTTGAATGCAATATTCCTGCTTCTTGGCAGAATGGGGTTGGATGGGATGGCCCATGAGGTCTCTTCCAACTCTTTGATTCTATGATTCTATGACTACAATGTGAATGGGATACTATGGGGATTCTGGGCGTTGTCGTCCCAAAGGTACCTTTCCTGAGCTCCAAACTGAGAATTATGGAGCATTATCGCAGAATCTGACAGATACAAAAGACCTCAAGCATCATCAAGTCCAAATGCTACTGAAGTTGTAATTGGCCAGCTTCATTAGTATTTAATGGCCTAGCAGTTTCAAAGTCTGGCTTGAAGAGAAGCCATTGGAATCTCGACAGTTTCAACAGAAAGGAAGAAACTATGAAAATGAACAAAATATGGCTACTGGTATTTAAAAATCTCTAAAATTATAACAGCAAATAAAGAACAACATTCAAAAAATGGGAATTCCAGACAAGAAACAATCTGGGCTAGCTAAACAACAAAGGATTCCCCCAAGCAGTAAGAAGCCACATATAATACTGATAATAGCACGGCACAATATTAGTATTATATATTACTATATTGTACTATATAGTCATATATAGGTGGCACAGTGGGTTAAAGCACTGAGCTGCTGAGCTTGTTGACCAAAAGGTCGCAGGTTCGATTCCAGGGAGCCCCGTGAGCTTCTGCTGTCAGCCCTAGCTTCTGCCAACCTAGCAGTTCGAAAACATGCAAATGTGAGTAGATCAATAGGTACCGCTCCGGCGGGAAGGTAACGGCGCTCCATGCGGTCATGCTGGCCACATGACCTTGGAGGTGTCTACGGACAACGCTGGCTCTTCGGCTTAGAAATGGAGATGAGCACCACACCCCAGAGTCAGACATGACTGGACTTAATGTCAGGGGACAACCTTTACCTTATTAGTATATTGTACTATATAGTCATATATAATAATATTGCATAATATTATACAATATTAGTATTATATTAATAATACTACAATTATTATTGTATTACTAATAATAATTGTAATATTATTAGTAATATTACATGTAATATGAAATATAATTATTATATTGTATTATTAGTAGTATTATACTGTATTACATTATAATATTATAAATATTATGTATACAATATATTATATTATTAGCACAGCACAAGATTAGTATTATATATTACTATGTGGTACTATATGGTAATATATATGTAATATATATACAACACCGCCTGAGCTCTGCAAGTGCAGCATTTTCCCGAATGAAGCAGAGAGTGTTTGAGGACTGGGACATCCGTAGGGAGACCAAGGTGCTTGTCTATAAAGCTATTGTCCTCCCAACCCTGCTCTATGCCTGCGAAACGTGGACTGTCTACAGACGTCACATGCAACTCCTGGAACGATTCCATCAGCGCTGCCTCTGGAAAATCCTACAAATCTCTTGGGAAGACAAGCAGACAAACGTCAGCGTGCTGGAAGAAGCAAAGACCACCAGCATTGAAGCAATGGTCCTCCGCCATCAACTCCACTGGGCCGGCCACGTTGTCCGGATGCCTGACCACCGTCTCCCAAAGCAGTTGCTCTACTCTGAACTTAAGAACGGAAAACGGAACGTTGGTGGACAGGAAAAGAGATTTAAAGATGGCCTCAAAGCCAACCTTAAAATCTCTGGCATAGACACTGAGAACTGGGAAGCCCTGGCCCTTGAGCGCTCCAGCTGGAGGTCAGCTGTGACCAGCAGTGCTGCAGAATTCGAGGAGGCACGAGTGGAGGGTGAAAGAGAGAAACGTGCCAGGAGGAAGGCACGTCAAGCCAACCCCGACCGGGACCACCTTCCACCTGGAAACCAATGCCCTCACTGTGGGAGAAGATGCGGGTCAAGAAGAGGGCTCCACAGCCACATACGGACCCACAAGGAAACCCATCATGGAAGACCATCTTACTCATCCAACGAGGGATCGCCTAAGTAAGTAATATGTAATATAACATATATTATTATTATGTTGTATTGTTATTAGTACTATATTGTATTACATTATAATAACACAATATAATAATTATATATTTAATATTACATAGAATCATAGAATCAAAGAGTTGGAAGAGACCTCCTGGGCCATCCAGTCCAACCCCATTCTGCCAAGAAGCAGGAATATTGCATTCAAATCACCCCTGACAAATGGCCATCCAGCCTCTGCTTAAAAGCTTCCAAAGAAGGAGCCTCCACCACACTCCGGGGCAGAGAGTTCCACTGCTGAACGGCTCTCACAGTCAGGAAGTTCTTCCTAATGTTCAGATGGAATCTCCTCTCTTGTAGTTTGAAGCCATTGTTCCGCGTCCTAGTCTCCAAGGAAGCAGAAAACAAGCTTGCTCCCTCCTCCTCCCTGTGGCTTCCTCTCACATATTTATACATGGCTATCATATCTCCTCTCAGCCTTCTCTTCTTCAGGCTAAACATGCCCAGTTCCCTAAGCCGCTCCTCATAGGGCTTGTTCTTCAGACCCTTGATCATTTTAGTCGCCCTCCTCTGGACACATTCCAGCTTGTCAATATCTCTTTTGAATTGTGGTGCCCAGAATTGGACACAATATTCCAGATGTGGTCTAACCAAAGCAGAATAGAGGGGTAGCATGACTTCCTTTGATCTAGACACTATGCTCCTATTGATGCAGGCCAAAATCCCATTGGCTTTTTTTGCCGCCACATCACATTGTTGGCTCATGTTCAACTTGTTGTCCACGAGGACTCCAAGATCTTTTTCACACGTACTGCTCTCGAGCCAGGCGTCACCCATTCTGTATCTTTGCATTTCATTTTTTCTGCCAAAGTGGAGTATCTTGCATTTGTCACTGTTGAACTTCATTTTGTTAGTTTTGTCCAATCATCTCTCTAATCTGTCAAGATCGTTTTGAATCCTGCTCCTGTCCTCTGGACTATTGGCTATCCCTCCCAATTTGGTGTCGTCTGCAAACTTGATGATCATGCCTTCTAGCCCTTCATCTAAGTCATTAAGATGACTTAGTCATATATTACTATAGTCATATATTACAGTATACTCGTATAGCACCATATAGTAATATATAATACTAATGTTGTGCTGTACTAATAATATATTGTATACACATATAATATTTTTTTTTGGTCATGTCATGTTTTTACAAATATATGTTTTGTGTCGCTAAAGCTTCAAAGGGTCCTTCCTTCCTTTATTTCAGCAGTTCATATCTCCAAATTGCCAAATTTTTCCAAAATCAGAAACAACATCCAGAATTTTGCACATCCCTAAAAGCCAGTTGCCTCCATCGCTTGCCAAATAAGCGCATCAATTGGACCTCCAAAGCCCCCAAACAGCCATGTTCCCATTCAGCTTTATTATTAATGGTGTGGAACAAGTAAAGGAAGAAGGCCAGTGTCATATCATATCCCACCCCCCCCCCAACTCCATGCCACTGTCCCCAATTCGATGCCATCTTTCTCCTTGGCTCGCTTAACATGCCATTTGCTGCAATGAGCCGACTCCTTCCCTCCTGAATCCAACTGAAAGCGCCTTCAGTCTTTTGTCAGGCTGTCAATACGGAGCTCATGAGAAATTCAGATATTCATAAATATTCCTGGGGAAGAGGCAGCGGATTTGACAGGCGAAGGCGAATACTGTCGGAACGGAAAATCCGCGGCTCGGGTGAGCCATAATACGGCTGAAAATGCAAGGAGAGACAAGATGCTCTTGCAAGGAATGGGGTGTCAAACAGCACTCAGGTTTGTATTTATACCCAACTAAAGCCATGCCCATCTCCCTTAAGCACTGCCCACTGTTGTGCTTTGGCCATTTCCCCCTATGGGAAAGGTAGGTAAGAAAATCTATATAAATAAAAATGTAATGTTCGTTTGTGGGATTAACAGAACTCAAAAACCACCAAATTTGGACACAAGACACCTAGAATCATAGAATCATAGAATCAAAGAGTTGGAAGAGACCTCATGGGCCATCCAGTCCAACCCCCTGCCAAGAAGCAGGAATATTGCATTCAAATCACCCCTGACAGATGGCCATCCAGCCTCTGCTTAAAAGCTTCCAAAGAAGGAGCCTCCACCACACTCCCTCTGGGGCAGAGAGTTCCACTGCTGAACGGCTCTCACAGTCAGGAAGTTCTTCCTAATGTTCAGATGGAATCTCCTCTCTTGTAGTTTGAAGCCATTGTTCCGCGTCCTAGTCTCCAAGGAAGCAGAAAACAAGCTTGCTCCCTCCTCCTCCCTGTGGCTTCCTCTCACATATTTATACATGGCTATCATATCTCCTCTCAGCCTTCTCTTCTTCAGGCTAAACATGCCCAGCTCCCTAAGCCACTCCTCATAGGGCTTGTTCTCCAGACCCTTGATCATTTTAGTCGCCCTCCTCTGGACACATTCCAGCTTGTCAATATCTCTCTTGAATTGTGGTGCCCAGAATTGGACACAGTATTCCAGATGTGGTCTAACCAAAGCAGAATAGAGGGGTAGCATTACTTCCTTAGATCTAGACACTATGCTCCTCTTGATGCAGGCCAAAATCCCATTGGCTTTTTTTGCTGCCAAATCACATTGTTGGCTCATGTTTAACTTGTTGTCCACGAGGACTCCAAGATCTTTTTCACACGTACTGCTCTCGAGCCAGGCCTTAAGATCTATCAGGCCTTAAGAACAGACAAGCATCCCGAGCTCTGAGGATTACCTGGAAAGGAATCCCACTGGAGCATTGCAGCACACCCAAATGCCTGAGAATCACTCTGGACCGTCTCTGGTTGCTTCTGCACTGCATCCTGTCAGATCCCCAAAATCTGGAGGAAAGCAAGAGTCATTGCCATCTTGAAGCCAGGCAAAGACCGTAATGATCCAAAAAGCTACAGACCACTCTCCCTGCTGTGCCACCTCTACAAAGTTCTGGAGATACTTATTTTGCATAGAATTACAGAAAAAAATAGGCCATGTCTGATCCCACAGAAAGCTGGCTTCAGGAAAGGCAAAAGCTGCACATCGCAAGTGCTGAACCTGACTCAGCACATAGAAGATGGCTTTGAAAAGCAGCAGATCACAGAAGCTGTCTTCATAGACCTGTCGGCGGCTTATGATACTGTGAACCACCGCCTCCTCCTGAGAAAAATGTATATCACAAAGGACGGCCACCTCACCCGCCTCATAGGAAACCTGCTACAAAACAGGAGCTTTTTGGTTGAGTTCCAGGACCAGAGAAGCAATTGGCGGAAACAGAAGAACAGCCTGCCTCAGGGGAGCGTGCTTGCTCCATCCATGTTCAACATCTACACAAATGACCAGCCACTGCCAGAAGGGACAGAGAGCTTCATCTATGCTGATGATCGTGCCATTACTGCTCAAGCAGGGAGCTTTGAGATGGTTGAACAGAAGCTCTCCGAAGCTCTAGGTGCTCTAACTGCCTATTACAGGGAAAAACAACTGATTCCTAATCCATCTAAAACACAGACATGTGCCTTTCACCTTAAGAACAGACAAGCATCCCGAGCTCTGAGGATTATTACCTGGGAAGGAATCCCAGTGCAGCATTGCAGCACACCCAAATACCTGGGAGTCACTCTGGACCGTGCTCTGACCTACAAGAAGCACTGCCTGAACATCAAGCAAAAAGTGGGTGATAGAAACAATATCATACGAAAGCTGACTGGCACAACCTGGAGATCACAACCAGACACAGTGAAGACATCCGCCCTTGTGCTATGCTACTCTGCTGCCGAGTACGCATGCCCTGTGTGGAACACATCTCACCACGCTAAAACAGTGGATGTGGCTCTTAATGAGACATGCCGCATTATCACGGGATGCCTGCGCCCTACACCACTGGAGAAATTACACTGCTTAGCCGGTATTGCACCACCTGACATCCGCCGGGAAGTAGCAGCCAATAGCCATTTCAGGTGACAGTCGCATTGAGGAAAAACAACAGGAAAAACTCAGCCACTATCAAGACCTCAAAATCGAACTGCAAAGGCTCTGGCATCAACCAGTACAGGTGGTCCCAGTGGTGATGGGCACACTGGGAGTTGTGCCAAAAGATCTCAGCCGGCATTTAGAAACAATAAACATCAACAAAATCACCTGACTTGGATCTGCACGCATCATTCGAAAATACATCACACAGTCCTAGATGCTTGGGATCTGCAATGGCTCAATAATATGGAATCATGGGAGATGTAGTTTTATAAGGTGCTGAGCCTCTACTAGAGAAAGAGTTGGCACCTCGTCAAACTACAACTCTCAGGATGCCATAGCATTGAGCCATGGAACTTCACGTGGCGTCAAACTGCAGTGTAGACGCACCCCAGGTTTCTGAACAACATCAGGTCCTGTCTGATCTTGGTTGCAAAGCAAGGACAGCTCTGGATAGTATTTGGAGGGGAGATTATGAATGAATACCAAGTAGACTCAGTTTCAGAGGAACGACCTGGGAAAACCACCTTGGCCATTTCATAGAATCATAGAATCAAAGAGTTGGAAGAGACCTCATGGGCCATCTAGTCCAACCCCCTGCCAAGAAGCAGGAATACTGCATTCAAATCACCCCTGACAGATGGCCATCCAGCCTCTGTTTAAAAGCTTCCAAAGAAGGAGCCTCCACCACACTCCAGGGCAGAGAGTTCCACTGCTGAACAGCTCTCACAGTCAGGAAGTTCTTCCTCATGTTCAGATTTCCCCCTATGGGAGAGGCAGGTGAGAAAACAATAATAGTAATCCAGGCTAAAATTTCCAGAGCGTAAGGAAAAGGGCTTTTTGGGACTGTCACTCCCAGAATCCCTCATCTGGGGGTCAATTCAGGCTCCCAAGGCCTTGTACCATCGCTTTAGACTTTTGACAGCCCAGAATGCCGCATATGGGGCAATTAATTTTTGATAAAGGCCCTAACAAGATGGAAACGGGAGTCGGCAGCTCTCCTTGGAAGCACAGATGCTAATCCGGTAATCCACTTAGCGCAATAATTTGAAACGCCAGCCAGAGCGAGGATAAAGATGAGGGCTCGGGAGATACCGGGAACTGGAGGGGAAACAGGGAGGCAGACGCAGGCTTTCGCAGCATTCAGGCATCCCAGGAAGATCTCTCCCAAGTAAGATGGAGATTGAATGTGGCCAGGGGAGAAAACCCCATTGCATTGGATGCAACTGGATGAGTGCATTATGGTGCCATCTCTGCCCAGATGTCTAGAAAGGTTGACTGGCACAACACTGCCTCTAGTGGCCACAGATAGATGTGCATGCATCCTTCTTAATAGGGTGGTAGAACCCAATCATTTGGTGCATTTGCATTGTAGAATTAATTCAGTTTGAGATCACTTGAACTGCCATGGCTCAGTACTATGGAATAATGGGAGTTGTAGTTTTACAAAGCCTTCTTCAACAAAGAATGGCACCAGAGGGTCTCCAACATGGCCAGAATGGGGTCCCAATATGGCAAAGATGTCACCAGAGGGTCCCAAAATGGCAAAGATGCCAACAGAGGGTCCAGATTGCCAAGGGTGTCAATCACTAAGAGGTCCCAATAGGAAAAGGTGCCAACAGAGGGTCCCAATATGGTAAGGATGGCACCAAGAGGTCCCAATATGGCAAGAATGTCATCAAAGGGTTCCAACATGGTGAAGATGTCATCAGAGGGTCCCAAAATGATAAAGATGGCCCCAGACAGTCTCAACGTGGCAAAGATGTCATCAGATGGGTCTGAATATGAAAAAGATGTCATCAGAGGGTGACAATATGGTAAGGATGTCAATCATTAAGGGGTTCCAACTTGGTGAAGATGGCACTAGAGCATCCTAATATGTCAAGGATGGCACTAAGGGGGTCCCAATATGGCAAGAATGCCATCAAAGGATTCCAACATAGCGAAGATGTCACAAGAGGGTCCCAATATGAAAAAGTTGTCTATTATTAAGGGGTTCCAACATGGTGAAGATGGCACTAGAGCATCCTAATATGGCAAAGATGGTACCAAGGGGGTCCCAATATGGCAAGAATGTGTCACAAGAGGGTCCCAATATGGCAATGATGCAACCAGAGGGTCCAAATATAGCAAGAATGTCAATCTTTAAGGGGTTCCAATATAGAAATGATGGCACCAGAGAGTCCCAATATGGCAAGAGTGTCAGTCACTAAGGGGTCCCAACATGGCAAAGATGGCACCGGAGTATGCCCCCAATAAGGCAAAGATGGCACTGGAGTATCCCAATATGGCAAGGATGACACCAAAGGGTCCCAGCATGGCAAGAATGTCACCAGAGGCTTCCAACATGGCGAAGATGTCATCAGAGGGTCCCAAAATTATAAAGATGGCATTGGGAGGGGGCTTCTCAACAAGGAAAAGATGGCATCAGACAGTTCCAACATGGCAAAGATGTTATCAGATGGGTTCCAATATGAGAAAAAATGTCACTAGAGGGTTCCAGCATGCCAAAGATGGTACTAAGAGGTCCCAATATGGTGATAGCACCAGAGTATCCTAACATGGCAAAGTTGGCACTGGAGTATCCCAATATGGCAAGGATGACACCAAATGGTCCCAGCACGGCAAGAATGTCATCAGAGGGTCCAAAATTATAAAGATGGCATTGGGCAGGACAGGCAGGAAGTCTCAACATGGAAAAGATGGCACCAGACAATTCCAACATGGCAAAGATGTTTTCAGATGGGTACCAATATGAGAAAAAATGTCATCAGAGGGTTACAATATGGTAAGAATATCAACAATTAAGGGGTTCCAACATGGGGAAGATGGCACTAGAGCATCCTAAAATGAGAAATATGGCACCAAGGGGTCCCAATATGGCAATAATGTCAGCAAAGGGTTCCAACATCAGCAAAGAGTTCCAACATGGCAAAGATGTCAACAGATGGGTCCCAATGTCCTCAGAGGGTTACAATATGGTAAGAATTTCAATCATTAAGGAGTTCCACATGATGAAGATGGCACTAGAGCATCCTAAAATGGCAAAGATGGCACCAAGGGGTCCCAATATGGCAAGAATGTCAGTCATTATGGGGTCCCAACATGGCCAAGATGGCACTAAGACCCAATATGGCAAGGATGACACAAGAGGGTCCCCAACATGACAAAGATGTCATCAGAAGGTCCCAAAATTATAAAGATGGTGCCCAGGGGGTTCAGCATTGAAAGGATGGCACCAGACAGCCTTTTTGGAGGGGGTGAGGCCAACCCATGTGAATTTGCGACCCCCCGAAAAAGGCCCAATGACCCCCCTGGGGGTTACGACCCCCAGGTTGAGTACCACTGAACTATATGATTCTGCAGTGACCTTATAATGTGGTTTGAACTGCATTGAACTATATAGTTCTGCACTGACCATATAATGCAGTTTGAACTGCATTGAAATATTTGACCCTACATTGACCTTGCAATGTAGCTTCAACTGTATTGAACTATATGGTTCTTTTGCTGACCATATCATATAGTTGAACTGTACTGAACTATAAGGTCCTATATTGACTGTAGCTTATTTATTTTATTTTATTTGCAACATTTTTACCCCGCTCTTCTCACCCCCTCAGGGTGGCCCAATGACCCCCCTGGGGGTCGCGACCCCCAGGTTGAGAACTGCTGAACTATATGGTTCCATCCTGACCATATCATATAATTTGTATTTGCATTGAACTATATGGCTCTGTGTTGACCTTATAACGTAGCTTCAACTGTACTGAAGTATATAGTTCTCCGCTGATAGTTTGAGACTGTTGGGGTTCAGCCTGAGTTTGAACTTGAACCTGATTCTCTGTTTGTTCCTCCTGTTGCTAATGAAAATATATTTACTGATGCTAATGGAAATGTACCTTTTGATGCCAATGCTCCTGAAATTAGTGAGGAAGAATCTGCTGTAGGTTTGGAAAATGCCAATGTTCCTGAAATTAGTGAGGAAGGAACTTCTGTAGATTTGGAAAATGAAAGTACCAGTGTTCATGAGAATGTTTCAGAGGGAGACCTTGAACTTTCCCTCCCTTCTGCACCTGTTAACTGTAATGACAACAGAAGGGGCCAAATTTGGGAAGACAGAAGTAAATCACTCAGTTTGCGTCGATCCTCCCGAATTCAAGAATTAAAAACATTGGCTTCAAAAAAGAAGGGCGGTTCACGGAACCAATTCTTGAATTTTAATTGCCTTACGCCGGGCTGATTGTCTCAGTTCAGGCATCGTTTCAGAATTGATAAAGACCTTGGCAGTTCTCCCGGTTCCCTGGCCATAGTTTGGGAAGATTTCTAGGATATCAAGTACGGTTAGTGGATTGCTAACAGGTTCCAGTATTTCCCAGTGAGGCTTTTGGTTTTGCTTTGTCCATTTAAATTCATGTTTGCTGATTTTGCTGTGGCTTTTGACTTGCATTTTTCCTTTATTTTGTAACCATTTTTCTTCAATAAAAAAGGATTGTTTTTCACAGCCAAGTGTGGTGGATAGTTATCTTAGGGCAGTGTTTCTCAACCTGGGGGTCAGGACCCCTGAGGGGGTCGCGAAGGGGTCTCAGAGGGGTCACCAAAGACCATCAGAAAACACAGTATTTTCTGATGGTCATGGGGATTCCATGTGGGAAGTTTGAGCCAATTCTATCATTGGTGGAGTTCAGAATGTTCTTTGTAATGAACTATAAATCCCAGCAACTACAACTCCCAAAAGTCAAGGTCTATTTTCCCCAAGCTCCACCAGTGTTCACATTTGCGCATATTGAGTATTTGTGCCAAGTTTGGTCCAGATCCACCATTGCGTGAGTCCACAGTGCTCTCTGGATATAGGTGAACTACAACTCCCAAACTCAAGGTCAATACCCACCAAACCCTTCCAGTGTTTTCTGTTGGTCATGGGAGTTCTGTGTGGCAAATTAAGTTCAAATCCATCACTGGTGGAGTTCAGAATGCTCTTTGATTATAGGTGAACTATAAATTCCAGCAACTACAACCCCCAAATTACAAAATCAATCCTTCCCCAACCCCACTAGCATTTACATGTGGTTGCATTGGATATTTGTGCCCAGTTTGGTCCAGTGAATGAAAATACAGCTTGCATATCTGATATTTACATTATGAATTATAACAGTAGTTAAATGACTGTTATGAAGTAACAACGAAAACAATATGGTTGGGGGTCACCACAACATGAGGGACTGTATTAAGGGGTCACGGCATTAGGAAGGTTGAGAACCACTGTCTTAGGGCCTCGTTCCCTGCTCTGGATTGCAACAGAGACTATCCCAACATGGCAAAGATGTCACCAGATGGGTCCCAAGATGAGAAAGATGTCATCCCAACACAGCAAGAATGTCACAAGAGGGTCCCAATACGGCATCAAAAGCCTCAAAGACATTCCATTTCGGGGCCCATACTGGTGTACCAACTCAACCTCCGGATACAGATAGAAATACGACAAGGGGTTGCTAAACCTCACTGTACTATTTGGGGCCATTTCTTCCCAACCTACCCCTTGTGCATTCAATGCCACCGACACCGGCAGTGCCCTCCATGCCCCTCTTTCTGCCGCTTTTGGATTTCATCCGCCGAGAGCCAGAATAAGACTTCTAGGATATCAAGTACGGTTAGTGGATTGCTAACAGGTTCCAGTATTTCACAGTGAGGCTTTTGGTTTTGTTCTTGTGCATTTAAATTCATGTTTGCTGATTTTGCTGTGGCTTTTGACTTGCATTTTTCCTTTATTTTGTAACCATTTTTCTTCAATAAAAAAGGATTGTTTTTCACAGCCAAGTGTGGTGGATAGTTATCTTAGGGCCTCGTTCCCTGCTCTGGATTGCAACAGAGACAATCCCAACATGGCAAAGATGTCACCAGATGGGTCCCAAGATGAGAAAGATGTCATCCCAACACAGCAAGAATGTCACAAGAGGGTTCCAATATGGCATCAAAAGCCTCAAAGACATTCCATTTCGGGGCCCATCCTGGTGTACCAACTCAACCCCCGGATACAGATAGAAATATGACAAGGGGTTGCTAAACCTCACTGTACTATTTGGGGCCATTTCTTCCCAACCTGCCCCTTGTGCATTCAATGCCACCGACACCGGCAGTGCCCTCCATGCCCCTCTTTCTGCCGCTTTTGGATTTCATCCGCCGAGAGCCAGAATAAGACTTCTAGGATATCAAGTACGGTTAGTGGATTGCTAACAGGTTCCAGTATTTCACAGTGAGGCTTTTGGTTTTGTTCTTGTGCATTTAAATTCATGTTTGCTGATTTTGCTGTGGCTTTTGACTTGCATTTTTCCTTTATTTTGTAACCATTTTTCTTCAATAAAAAAGGATTGTTTTTCACAGCCAAGTGTGGTGGATAGTTATCTTAGGGCCTCGTTCCCTGCTCTGGATTGCAACAGAGACAATCCCAACATGGCAAAGATGTCACCAGGTGGGTCCCAGTATGAGAAAGATGTCATCCCAACACAGCAAGAATGTCACAAGAGGGTCCCAATATGGCATCAAAAGCCTCAAAGACATTCCATTTCGGGGCCCATCCTGGTGTACCAACTCAACCCCCAGATACAGATAGAAATACGACAAGGGGTTGCTAAACCTCACTGTACTATTTGGGGCCATTTCTTCCCAACCTGCCTCTTGTGCATTCAATGCCACCGACACCGGCAGTGCCCTCCATGCCCCTCTTTCCGCCGCTTTTGGATTTCATCCGCCGAGAGCCAGAATAAGACATCCTCCCTGTCTCCGTTCCAATATATATGCCAGTGCCACCTCCTCCTCCTCTTGCGATGCCCCATCCCTCTGCCATTGGATGCTCTGCTGGGTATTTTTAGCCCTCTCTCCGCTCCCTTTCCCTACCAGTCCACCCTCGGCTGATTGTACTGGGTTCGTCTTTTCTTTTCACACCTCCAAGAGAGGAGGGGAAAGAGGAGCTTCCATGGAGATGGGTTTCAGCAGCAGACAGAGCCTCACGCGTCGGGGATCTTTCAATATATATATAATTTTATTTATGTATATCGTGCCGGAGAGCCCTTCGCAAACACAGACCAAGGATGATGCTCAAGGTAGTCGATGCCCTCGTATTTCACGCAAAGCCAAACAGGCACAAACTCTCTCTCTCTCTCCTATATTTCCCCCTCTGCTCCTGACCTGATTTCATTTTCCCCAAACCTTCAGCGCATCGAGAATCGATCATACTGCAAACCTGCGCCGGAGAGGGAAGAAACCCACAAAAAGGGGGGAGAAAACAACACCTTCTACACTCCAGCAGAGTCTACAATGGCAGGAAAGGTGTGTTATGATGAGCCAAGGTCATTGGAGTTTTGCATTAGGGTTCAATGGAACTGGTGCCAAAACAGACCACAAACAACTAACTGCATCGAACTGCATTATATGGTTTTACGCTGATCGTATAATGTAATTTGAACTGCATTATAGGTTCTGGACAGATCTTTTTTTTGTCGTTTCAGGAGCAACTTGAGAAGCTACAGATCAAATAATAATAATAATAATAATAATAATAATAATAATAATAATAATAATCTATATCAGTGCTTCTCAACCTTCCTAATGCCGTGACCCCTTAATACAGTCTCTCATGTTGTGGTGACCCCCAACCATATTGTTTTCGTTGTTACTTCATAACAGTCATTTAACTACTGTTATAATTCATAATGTAAATATCAGATATGCAAGCTGTATTTTCATTCACTGGACCAAACTGGGCACAAATATCCAATGCAACCACATGTAAATGCTAGTGGGGTTGGGGAAGGATTGATTTTGTAATTTGGGAGTTGTAGTTGCTGGAATTTATAGTTCTCCTATAATCAAAGAACCTTAGGGAAGGCTGAGCGAAGGAAGATCGATGCTTTTGAGCTGTGGTATTGGAGGAAAGTTCTGAGAGTGCCTTGGACTGCGAGAAGATCCAACCAGTCCATCCTCCAGGAAATAAAGCCCGACTAAAGCTCATTGGAGGGAAGGAGACTAGAGACAAAGTGGAAGTCCTTTGGCCACATCATGAGGAGACAGCAAAGCCTAGAGAAGACAATTATGCTGGGGAAGGTGGAAGGCAAAAGGAAGAGGGGCCGACCAAGGGCAAGATGGATGGATGGCATCCTTGAAGTGACTGGACTGACCTTGAGGGAGCTGGGGGTGGTGATGACCGACAGGGAGCTCTGGCGTGGGCTGGTCCATGAGGTCACGAAGAGTCGGAGACGACTGAACGAATGAACAACAACATAATCAAAGAGCATTCTGAACTCCACCAGTGATGGATTTGAACTTAATTTGCCACACAGAACTCCCATGACCCACGGAAAACACTGGAAGGGTTTGGTGGGTATTGACCTTGAGTTTGGGAGTTGTAGTTCACCTATATCCAGAGAGCACTGTGGACTCACGCAATGGTGGATCTGGACCAAACTTGGCACAAATACTCAATATGCGCAAATGTGAACACTGGTGGAGCTTGGGGAAAATAGACCTTGACTTTTGGGAGTTGTAGTTGCTGGGATTTATAGTTCATTACAATCAAAGAACATTCTGAACTCCACCAACGATAGAATTGGCTCAAACTTCCCACATGGAATCTCCATGACCATCAGAAAATACTGTGTTTTCTGATGGTCTTTGGTGACCCCTCTGACACCCCTTCACGACCCCCTCAGGGGTCCCGACCCCCACGTTGAGAAACACTGATCTATATAAATAAAAATGTAATGTTTGCTTGTGGGATTAACATAACTCAAAAACGATTGGGCGAATTGACACCAAATTTGGACACAATACAACTATCAGGCCAACGAGTGACCATCACTCCTAAAAACACACAAAAACCCAGTAGAACGGACTTTAAAACCCCCCAAAATAAACCATATATACATATACACATAAGTTCATGCACATATACACAAGCACACACAAATATATACATATACACACTTACACACATATGCATAAACACACACATATGCATATACACAAGCACACACATATAGACAACATACATTGAGCTTGCAATGTAGCTTAAACTGTATTGAACTATATAGTTCTACACCAACCATATAATATAGTTGGAAGTGCATTGAACTATATGGTTCTGCACTGACCTTATAATGCAGTTTGAAGTGCATTGAACTATATGCTTCTACATTAACCTTACAATGTAGCTTCAACTGTATTGAAGCTATAGAATATAGTTTGAATCCTATTGAACTATATAGTCCTACACTGACCTTATATTATAGTTTGAACTGCACAGAACTATATGGTTCAACACTGAGCTTGCAATGTAGATTCAACTGTATTGAACTATATGGTTCTACACCGACCAAATAATATAGTTTGAACTGCATCGAACTATATGGTTCTATATTGACCTTATAATGTAGTTTCAACTGCATTGAACTATATGGCTTTACATTGACCTTGCAATGTAGCTTCAACTGTATTGAACTATATGGTTCTATGCTGACCATATAATGCAGTTTGAACTGCATTGAACTATATGGCTTTACATTGACCTTGCAATGTAGCTTCAACTGAATTGAACTATATGGTCCTATGCTGTCCATATCATATAGTTTGAACTGCATTGAACTATATGGCTTTTTATTGACCCTGCAATGTAGATTCAACTGAATTGAATTATATGGTTCTATGCTGACCATGTCATATAGTTTGAACTGCATTGAATGATATAGTTCTATATTGACCCTGCAATGTAGCTTCAACTGAATTGAATTATATGGTTCTATGCTGACCATATCATATAGTTTGAACTGCATTGAACTATAGTTGTTTTGCTGGCACAGGGGGTCAACAGCCATTTTGGAGGGGGCGTGGCCAACTAAGGCGGCTTTGCGACCCCCCGAAAATGGTCCAACGACCCCTCTGGGGGTCGCGACCCCCAAGTTGAGAACCGCTGAACTGTATGATTCTGCACTGACCTCATAATGTGGTTTGAACTGCATTGCACTATATAGTTCTGCACTGACCATATAATGCATTTTGAACAGCATTGAACTATATAGCTTTTTATTGACCTTGCAATGTTGACCTTTTTATTTAATTGACCTTTTTATTGACCTGGCATAGAACTATATGGCTCTATGATGACCATATATAGTTTGAACTGCATGGAACTACAGCTGTTTGGCTGGCACAGGGGGTTGACAGCCTTTTTGGAGGGGGCAGGGCCAACCAATGTGAATTTGCGACCCCCCGAAAATGGCCCAACGACCCCCGTGGTGGTCGCGACCCCCAGGCTGAGAACCGCTGAACTATATGATTCCGCAGTAACCTTATAATGTGGTTTGAACTGCATTGAACTATATAGTTCTGCACTGACCATATAATGCAGTTTGAACAGCATTGAAATATATGGCTTTGTATTGACCTTGCAATGTAGCTTCAACTGTATTGAACTATATGGTTCTACGCTGACCATATCATATAGTTTGAACTGCATTGAACTATAAGGTTCTATATTGACGGTAGCTTATTTATTTTATTTTATTTACAATATTTTTACCCTGCTCTTCTCACCCCCGCAGGGTGGCCCAATGACCCCCCTGGGGGTCGCGACCCCCAGGTTGAGAACCTCTGAACTATATGCTTCCATCATATAGTTTGTATTGCATTGAACTATATGGCTCTACGTTGACCTTATAATGTAGCTTCAACTGTATTGAAGTATATAGTTCATAGAATCATAGAATCAAAGAGTTGGAAGAGACCTCATGGGCCATCCAGTCCAACCCCATTCTGCCAAGAAGCAGGAATATTGCATTCAAATAACCCCTGACAGATGGCCATCCAGCCCCTGTTTAAAAGCTTCCAAAGAAGGAGCCTCCACCACACTCCGGGGCAGAGAGTTCCACTTCTGAACAGCTCTCACAGTCAGGAAGTTCTTCCTCATGTTCAGATGGAATCTCCTCTCTTGTAGTTTGAAGCCATTGTTCCTTGTCCTAATCATTTTATGTTTTAGCCTTGTGGAACTTTTCCCTACAGGTGTTGGCTATTTGTTTGAATTCTTCTTTGGTGATTTCTCCCTTTTTCCACTTCTTGTGCATGTCCTCCTCTTCCTCCTCCTGCGTCCTAGTCTCCAGGGAAGCAGAAAACAAGCTTGCTCCCTCCTCCCTGTGGCTTCCTCTCACATATTTATACATGGCTATCATATCTCCTCTCAGCCTTCTCTTCTTCAGGCTAAACATGCCCAGCTCCTTAAGCCACTCCTCATAGGGCTTGTTCTCCAGACCTGTACTGAAGCTCTCTGTATTGAAGTATATAGTTTGAGCTGCATTGAACTATATGGTTCTACACCAGGTACGGGCCAACTTGGGCCCAGGTTGAGAACTGCTGACCTATATAGTTTTGCAGTGATCTTATAATGTGGTTTGAACTTCATTGAACTATATAGTTCTGCACTGACTATATAATGCATTTTGAACAGCATTGAACTATATAGCTTTTTATTGACCTTGCAATGTTGACCTTTTTATTTAATTGACCTTTTTATTGACCTTGCATAGAACTATATGGTTCCATGATGACCATATATAGCTTGAACTGCATTGAACTACAGCTGTTTGGCTGGCACAGGGGGTTGACAGCCTTTTTGGAGGGGCTGAGGCCATTTGTTTGAATTCTTCTTTGGTGATTTCTCCCTTTTTCCACTTCTTGTGCATGTCCTCCTCTTCCTCCTCCTGCGTCCTAGTCTCCAGGGAAGCAGAAAACAAGCTTGCTCCCTCCTCCCTGTGGCTTCCTCTCACATATTTATACATGGCTATCATATCTCCTCTCAGCCTTCTCTTCTTCAGGCTAAACATGCCACTCCTCATAGGGCTTGTTCTCCAGACCTGTACTGAAGTTCTCTGTATTGAAGTATATAGTTTGAGCTGCATTGAACTATATGGTTCTACACCAGGTACGGGCCAACTTGGGCCCTCCAGGTGCTTTGGACTTCAACTCCCACAATTCCTAACAGCCTACCGGCTGTTAGGAATTGTGGGAGTTGAAGTCCAAAGCACCTGGAGGGCCCAAGTTGGCCCGTACCTGGTGTAGATGCATCCCAAGAATCTCTGATCGGAGCCTCCCCCTCCTCAAAGGAGAAAATATTTGGGAATCTGTTGGGAAACAGCCTCGCTGCGGAATGCCGCCCTCCCTCGCTTCATGATGGCACAACCCAGCGTCTCGCCCACCTCCTCGGATCTATATTTTCCAACAACCGACGTGCCGCGCAATCCGACCACAGGAGCGAGAAAAAAATCCCATTAGACCTGGAAGCCACCGAGAGATGAAGCACCAGACAAGAGGCAAACAGATTGAAGGGGAGAGAGAGAAAAGGGGGGACCGAAGCGGGCACTGCCAGCTGGGAAGGGAAGACGGGGCTGGCACCCACCCGCCTACTCCAAACCTCCAGCCCAGCGCTTCCCGACACATGCCTACCATCTGGTGGGCATTTGCGCGGATCAAAAAAGAAAGAAAGAAAAAAACCCACGCCGTTAGGCGGCTTCTGAAACGGAGTTGGCATTGGGGTGACGGGCATGTTGTTTTCTTCCAAGCAGAATGGGTCTCAATGGCAAAGGAATGCCTTTTGCCACAAGGAAACCCTAAGAGAAAGCAGACCAGTGCAAAACAACACCCCATAGGGATCATAGACTTGGGAAAAAACCCAAAGGGTCTCTAATCCCTTCTGCCAGGCAGAAAGACGCCATTCAATCACTCCCGACAGATGGCCATCCAGTCCAAACCCATTCTGCCACACCATAACACACAATCCAATCACTCCTGAAGGAGGCCATCTAGTCCAAACCCATTCTGCCATGACATAAGATACAATCTAAACACTCCCAACAGATGGCTATCCAGTCCAAACCCATTCTGCCATGACGTAAGATACAATCCAAACACTCCTAACAGATGGCTATCCAGTCCAAACCCATTTTGCCATGACGTAAGATACAATCCAATCACTCTCAATAGATGGCCATCCAGTCTAAATCCATTCCGCCACGCCATAAGACACAATCCAGTCACTCCTGACAGATGGCCATCCAGTACAAACCCATCCTGCCATGCCGTAAGCCACAATCCAATCACTCCCAACAGATGGCCATCCAGTCCAAACCTATTCTGCCACGCCATAAGACACAATCCAGTCATGCTTGATAGATGACCATCCAATCCAAATCCATTCTGCCATGTTGCAAGACACAATCCAATCCCTCCCGACAGATGGCCATCCAGTCTAAATCCATTCTGCTATGCCGCAGGACACAATTCAATCACTTTCGACTGATAACCACCCAGTCTAAATCCACTCTGCTATGATGCAGGACATAATTCAATCACTCCCAATACATGACCATCCAGTCTAAATCCATTCTGCCACGCCATAAGGCACAATCCAATCACACTCAATAGAAGGCCATCCAGTCTAAATCCATTCTGCCACGCCATAAGACACAATCCAGTCACTCTTGACAGATGGCCATCCAGTCTAAATCCATTCTGCCATGCCATAAAACACAATCCAACCATTCTTGATAGATGACCATCCAGTCTAAATGCACTCTGCCATGCCATAAGACACAATCCAATCATGCTTGATAGATGACCCTCCAATCCAAATCCATTCTACCATGTTGCAAGACACAATCCGGTCACTCTCGACAGATGGCCATCCAGTCCTAAACCATTCTGCCACACCATAAGACAGTCTAAATCCATTCTGTTATGCCGCAGGACACAATTCAATCACTCCCAACAGATGGCCATACAGGTCAAGCCCATTCTGCCTTGCACAAAGACATAATCCAAATACTCCCAACAGACGGTGATAGAGTCTAACCCCATTCTGCCATGTACTAAGACACAATCCAAACACTCCCAACAGATGGCCATCCAGTCTAAATCCATTCTGCCATGCAGCAAGACACAATTCAATCACTCCCGACAGATGGCCATCCAGTCTAAATCCATTCTGCCATGCAGCAAGACACAATCCAATCACTCTCAATAGATGGCCATCCAGTCTAAATCCATTCTGCCATGCAGCAAGACACAATTCAATCACTCCCAACAGATGGCCATACACGTCAAATCCATTCTGCCATGCACAAAGACACAATCCAAATACACCCAACAGATGGTTACAGAGTCCAAACCCATTCTGCCATGTAAGACGCATGGCACAATCCAATAACTCCCAACAGATGGCCATACAATCTAAACCCATTCTGCCATGCACTGAGACACAATCCAATCACTCCCAACAGATGGCCATCCAGTCTAAATCAATTCTTCCATGCACAAAGACACAATCCAATCACTCTCAACAGATGGCCATACAGTACAAACCCATTGTGCCATGCATTAAGACACAATCCAGTAACTCCCAGCAAATGGCCATACAATCCAAACCCATTGTGCCATGCACTAAGACACAATCCAGTCACTCCTGACAGATGGCCATCCAGTCTAAATCTGGGTTGTTGTAGGTTTTTCGGGCTATATGGCCATGTTCTAGAAGCATTCTCTCCTGACGTTTTGCCTGCATCTATGGCAAGCATCCTCAAAGGTTGTGAGGTCTGACCTCACAGGAGATAATGCTTCTAGAACATGGCCATACACCCCCAAAAACCTACAACAACCCAGTGACTCCAGCCATGAAAGCCTTTGACGATACAGTCTAAATCTATTCTGCCACGACATACAACACAATTCAATCACTCCTGACATATGGCCATCCAGCTCAAACCCATTCTACCATACCTTAAGACACAATCCAATCACTCCTAACAATGGCCATC
The DNA here is from genome assembly GCF_037176765.1 of Anolis sagrei. NCBI lineage: Eukaryota > Metazoa > Chordata > Lepidosauria > Squamata > Anolidae > Anolis > Anolis sagrei. Next base: position 79,466,856 of record NC_090035.1, on the reverse strand, counting down.
TGGTCTAAATCCATTCTGCCACACCATAAGACACAATCCAATCACTCCTGATAGATGGCCATCCAGTTTCTGCTTTAAAGCCTCCAGAGAAGGACTCCACTTGACTCCAGAGCAGTCTATATTCCACTAGAGTTGAAGGCGACTCGCAGGGACATCCAGTCCAACCCCCTTCTGCAAGGCAGGAAGACACCATTGAAGCCCTCCCAACAGATGGCCAGCCAGTCCAATCCAATTCTGCAGTAAGACACAATCCAATCATTCCCGACAGATAACCAGTCAGCGTCTGCTTAATAGGATACTCCACTGGACTCCCAAGTAATTTATATTCCACCAGAGTTGGAAGGGATCCATAGAGGTCATCCATTCCAACCCCCTTCTGCCATGCAGGAAGCCCTCCTGACAGATGGCCATCTAGCCTTTGTTTCAAATGGTGGAGATAGGAATTTGAGTCCTTTCCACCTCTCTAGAAGTTATTAAACACTCAAAAAAAGATGTTTAACAATGCAGGAGCAAAGTGCAGTTTTCACCCCACTTTACAAAAAAAAAAGACACACACTACCAAAAAGAGCTGTTAGAAATCGCTATATATAACTCTTTCCCCTCTGAGACTCGGAAGCTGGGAACATTGGCACTTGGAAAATAAACTTAGCTGCACAAATCCAAATCGGGCGACACAGACCCAGAAAACGGGGGTTAAGTCAGCAAAACCGATGTTTTCTCCCTGCAAAACCATGGGAAGTGGGAGAAAACAGCACCTGGAGACTAAGGGTGTGTCTACACTGTGGAATTAATCCAGTTTGGCACCTCTGGGATGCATCCTATGGAATGCCTTTGTCCAGAAGACGAGTGGTTTGAGAAATATGGAAAAGGTTGAAAGAATTAGACTTAGAATATGCATCAAAAACTTATCCAAGTATTATTATTATTATTATTATTATTATTATTATTATTGAATTAGACTTAGAATATGCATCACAAACTTATCTAAGTATTATTATTATTATTATTGAATTAGACTTAGAATATGCATCAAAAACTTATCCAATTATTATTATTATTATTATTATTATTGAAGTAGACTTAGAATATGCATCAAAAACTTATCCAAGTATTATTATTATTATTATTATTATTATTGAATTAGACTTAGAATATGCATCAAAAACTTATCCAAGTATTATTATTATTATTATTATTATTGAATTAGACTTAGAATATGCATCAAAAACTTATCCAAGTATTATTATTATTATTATTATTATTATTATTATTATTGAATTAGACTTAGAATATGCATCAAAAACTTATCCAAGTATTATTATTATTATTATTATTATTATTGAATTAGACTTAGAATATGCATCAAAAACTTATCCAAGTATTATTATTATTATTATTATTGAATTAGACTTAGAATATGCATCAAAAACTTATCCAAGTATTATTATTATTATTATTATTATTATTGAATTAGACTTAGAATATGCATCAAAAACTTATCCAAGTATTATTATTATTATTATTATTATTATTATTATTGAATTAGACTTAGAATATGCATCAAAAACTTATCCAAGTATTATTATTATTATTATTATTATTATTGAATTAGACTTAGAATATGCATCAAAAACTTATCCAAGTATTATTATTATTATTATTATTGAATTAGACTTAGAATATGCATCAAAAACTTATCCAAGTATTATTATTATTATTATTATTATTATTATTGAATTAGACTTAGAATATGCATCAAAAACTTATCCAAGTATTATTATTATTATTATTATTATTATTATTGAATTAGACTTAGAATATGCATCAAAAACTTATCCAAGTATTATTATTATTATTATTATTGAATTAGACTTAGAATATGCATCAAAAACTTATCCAATTATTATTATTATTATTATTATTATATTATTATTGAATTAGACTTAGAATATGCATCAAAAACTTATCCAATTATTATTATTATTATTATTATTATTATTGAAGTAGACTTAGAATATGCATCAAAAACTTATCCAAGTATTATTATTATTATTATTATTATTATTGAATTAGACTTAGAATATGCATCAAAAACTTATCCAAGTATTATTATTATTATTATTATTATTATTATTATTGAATTAGACTTAGAATATGCATCAAAAACTTATCCAATTATTATTATTATTATTATTATTATTATTATTATTGAATTAGACTTAGAATATGCATCAAAAACTTATCCAAGTATTATTATTATTATTATTATTGAATTAGACTTAGAATATGCATCAAAAACTTATCCAAGTATTATTATTATTATTATTATTATTATTATTGAAGTAGACTTAGAATATGCATGAAAATCTTATCCAATTATTATTATTATTATTATTATTATTGAAGTAGACTTAGAATATGAATCAAAAACTTATCCAAGTATTATTATTATTATTATTATTGAATTAGATTTAGAATATGCATCAAAAACTTATCCAAGTATTATTATTATTATTATTATTATTATTATTATTATTATTATTGGATTAGACTTAGAATATGCATGAAAATCTTATCCAAGTATTATTATTATTACTACTACTACTACTACTACTACTCTTATTAGTTTGCTATCTGATTTTTAACTGGGAAGTTTTTAATATTTAAGCCCCTCGGTGGCACAGCAGGTTAAACCACTGAGCTGCTGAACTTGGTGACCGAAAGGTCGGCGGTTCGAATCTGGGGAGCGGGTGAGCTCCCATTGTTAGCCCCAGCTTCTGCCAACCTAACAGTTCGAAAACATGCAAATGTGAGTAGATCGGTAGGTACAGCTTCTGCAGGAAGGTAATGGTGCTCCATGAAGTCATGCTGTCCACATGACCTTGGAGGAGTCTACGGACAACGCTGGCTCTTTGGCTTAGGAATGGAGATGAGCACCAACCCCCAGAGTTGGACACAACTAGACTTAATGTCAGGGGAAAACTGGCTGAGCAGGGTGAGCTCCCGATGTTAGGCCCAGCTTCTGCCAACCTAGCAGTTCAAAAACATGCAAATGTGAGTAGATCAATAGGTACAGCTTCTGCAGGAAGGTAACTGCGCTCCATGCAGTCATGCTGTCCACATGACCTTGGAGGAGTCTACGGACAACGCTGGCTCTTTGGCTTAGGAATGGGGATGAGCACCAACCCTCAGAGTCGGACACAACTAGACAAAACTTCAATTCCTGAGGAAACCTGTACCTTTAAAATATTTAATCCTGTTTTAATGTTTGCATATTTGTATATTTGAAATTGTATGCTGATGCTTTTATGTTAAGATGCTTTGGGTCTCCCGCAGGAGAGACAAAGAGGGGTATAAATACATGTAGTAGTAGTAGTAGTAGTAGTAGTGATAATAATAATAATAATAATAATAATAATAATAATGTAGTTGACAACAGATTCCAAGTGGAAACTCTGCAAGAAAGCAGACAAAACAGTGGATCTCATCCTCAGCTGCTGCAAGAAGATTGCGCAGATGGACTATAAGCAGAGGCACAACACTGTTGCTCAGATGATTCATTGGAACTTGTGTCACAAATCCCATCTGCCTGCGACAAAGAACTGGTGAGATCTGGAGAACAAGCCCTATGAGGAGCGGCTTAAGGAGCTGGGCATGTTTAGCCTGAAGAAGAGAAGGCTGAGAGGAGATATGATAGCCATGTATAAATACGTGAGAGGAAGCCACAGGGAGGAGGAGGGAGCAAGCTTGTTTTCTGCTTCCTTGGAGACTAGGACGCAATGGAACAATGGCTTCAAACTACAAGAAAGGAGATTCCATCTGAACATGAGGAAGAACTTCCTGACTGTGAGAGCCGTTCAGCAGTGGAACTCTCTGCCCCGGAGTGTGGTGGAGGCTCCTCCTTTGGAAGCTTTTAAACAGAGGCTGGATGGCCATCTGTCAGGGGTGATTTGAATGCAATATTCCTGCTTCTTGGCAGAATGGGGTTGGACTGGATGGCCCATGAGGTCTCTTCCAACTCTTTGATTCTATGATTCTACTCAGATCTGCATGCATTATTTGCCACTACATCACACAGTCCTGGGAAGTTTTTGAACTGGGTCTGGATGGCCATCTGTCGGGAGGGCTTTGACTGTCTTCCTGCCTGGCTGAAGAGGTTTGGATGAGATGCCCTTTGGGGGTCCCTTTCAGTAGAGTCTCCTTTTCTGGAGGATGCTGAACCAATACTGGATGGCTATCTATTGGGAGGGCTTTGGCTGAAGGAGGATGGACTAGATGCCCTTTAGAGGTCTCTTCCAATGGAGTCTCCTTTTGAAGTGAAGATGGATGACCATCTGTTGGGAGAGATCTGATTGTGCCCGCCAGGCAACCTTTGTTTGTGGGGAGCATTTTTCATGCACACCCATGACAGGGAAAGTGCTGTCAAACCTAGTGTAGCTGTGCCAAATGTGCAAGATTTGGATAGATCCCTGTGGATGGGGAGAAGAGAAAGAACGAAGAGTTCTTACAAACCTGGCTAAGTTGAGTAACTTTCCAAAGTGAAAATTAGAAATGAACGCACTGCTAGGTGCCGAAACGGTCGGCTTCCTCTCTCGCATGCACACTCACGCCGAGACCCCCAAAAGCAATTTGTGGCGCAATCCATGCTCCTTGCCAGAGGGCTGGAAGAAAGCAATGCCATTTTCCAAAATGGTGTCCAGGGGACGCCCGCTAATTATCGGATCATTAGCGGAACGCCTGTCCCGAGTAAATAACTACAAAGCGCCGTCAACGCTGGAATCCTTCCAGGTACAAAACGGGGGTCAGTGGGGCCTGTCTCCCCCTCCTAAAACTCCTGGAGTTTGCAAAAAATATATATAAATATACTCAGAATAAAAACGGAAAAATGCATGTTGCTTCTTGCTTTGGAAACGCAATGTTTGGAGCGGCATCCTTTGCAACACATTTCAACCTGTGCCTTTTAACATATGCATTTTAGTCTTGTCGAAGGCTTCCATGGCTGGAATCACTGGCTTGTTGTAAGTCTTTTGGGCTATATGGCCATGTTCTAGAAGCATTCTCTCCTGACGTTTCGCCTGCATCTATGGCATGCATCCTCAGAGGTTGTGAGGTCCCTGAGAACTGTCTTCCCCAGAAGCTTTGGGACTATTTTCCCCCGGAACTTTGTAAGAAACGGAGCTTCTCTACAGGTGGGAAAAGCTCTCACGTCCTGTAACTGAGCTTCTAAACTGTAAGACTGAACTAAAAACTTTCTTTTCCCTCCCAGAATCCTGGGGAAAGGGGTGGAACTAAAGAACTTAACGATGATAGGCAGGTGGCTGGCCCTATGGCTGCAGCCTGGAAGGAACCACCCAACTGCAAAATGCATGGCCAAAACAAACACGTGCATAGAAAAGGATATTTAGGCTTCTGGTACAGCTGTACCAGCACAATCATTACATACCAAACAAGAGAACAAGCCATATGAGGAGCGGCTTAAGGAGCTGGGCATGTTTAGCCTGAAGAAGAGAAGGCTGAGAGGAGATATGATAGCCATGTATAAATATGTGAGAGGAAGCCACAGGGAGGAGGGAGCAAGCTTGTTTTCTGCTTCCTTGGAGACTAGGACGCAATGGAACAATGGCTTCAAACTACAAGAGAGGAGATTCCATCTGAACATGAGGAAGAACTTCCTGACTGTGAGAGCCGTTCAGCAGTGGAACTCTCTGCCCCGGAGTGTGGTGGAGGCTCCTTCTTTGGAAGCTTTTAAACAGAGGCTGGATGGCCATCTGTCAGGGGTGCTTTGGATGCAATATTCCTGCTTCTTGGCAGAATGGGGTTGGACTGGATGGCCCAGGAGGTCTCTTCCAACTCTAGGATTCTATGATTCTAAGATGAGTCCACAGCAAACAAGATCACTCTGCTGGCTGTTGCATTGCATCACACATCGAACACTTCCCAGGTGTCTAGGACTGTGTGATGTATCGGCAAATAATGCGTGCAGATCTGAGTAGGGTGGCCTTTTGCAGCTGACAAATGGTAATTTTGTCAGTGCTGATTGTTTTTAGGTGCAGGCCAAGGTCTTTAGGCAATGCACCCAGTGTGCCGATCATCACTGGGACCACACTTGTTGTCGTTGTTGTTAGGAACACAACAAGATTAGCACATAGCAAACAACATCACTCTGCTGGCTGTTGTATTGCATCACACATTGGACACTTCCCAGGTGTCTAGGACTGTGTGATGTATCGGCAAATAATGCATGCAGATCTGAGTAGGATGGCCTTTTGCAGCTGACAGATGATAATTTTGTCAGCGCTGATTGTTTTTAAGTGCAGGCCAAGGTGTTTAGGCAATGCACCCAGTGTGCCAATCATCACTGGGACCATAATTGTTGTTGTTATTGTTGTTGTTGTTAGGAACACAAGATTAGCACACAGCAAACAACATCACTCTGCTGGGTGTTGTATTGGATCACACGTCGGATGCTTCCCAAGTGCCTAGAACTGTGTGATGTGTTGGCAAATACCGTGACTTGGCCACGGTGGTCCACGCTCTGGTTACATCCCGTTTAGACTACTGCAACGTTCTCTACGTGGGGTTGCCTCTGAAGACTGCCCGGAAGCTTCAATTAGTCCAACGAGCGGCAGCAAGATTGCTAACAGGAGCGGGGTACAGAGAGCATACAACTCCTCTGTTACGCCAGCTCCACTGGCTGCCAATTAGCTTCCGAGCACAATTCAAAGTGCTGGTCTTGACCTATACAGCCCTAAACGACTCCGGCCCAGTTTACCTGTCCGAACGGATTCTCCCCTATGAACCATCAAGGTTACTAAGATCTTCCAGAGGGGCCCTGCTCTCGGTCCCACCACCCTCGCAATCACGTCTGGTGGGAATGAGGGACAGGGCCTTCTCAGTGGTGGCCCCTCGGCTTTGGAATTCCCTCCCAGCAGAGATTAGATCTGCTCCTTCCCTCCTGACCTTTAGAAAGCTAATAAAAACCTGGCTTTGGGATATGGCATTCGATGATTGAGTCAATAACCCTCGTCCACATGGAAGGATGGCGATGAATTGTGACTGTAGGTTCCTGTGGGCCCTTTCGGGCTATAGAGCCATGCTCTAGAGGCATTTCTCCTGACGTTTCGCCTGCATCTATGGCAAGCATCCTCAGAGGTTGTGAGGTCTGTTGGAAGTAGGAAAATGGGTTTATATATCTGTGGAATGGCTGGGGTGGGGCAAGGAGCTCTTCCCTGCTGCAGTTAGGTGTGAATGTTTAGCTGATCACCTTCATTAGCATTTGAAGGCCTGCCTGAGCCTGGGAAAATCTGTTGCTGGGAGGTGTTAATCTGTGCCTGGTTTTTGCTTGTGTAATGTGATGATGTATTTTATTGCATTTTATATTCTTTTTAGCTACAGGCCAAGGTCTTTAGGTGCTGTATCCTGCCTCTGCTTGTAGTCTGTCTGCGCGATCTTCTTGCGGCATTGGAGGATGTGATCTGTTGTTTCATCTGTTTCCTTGCAGAGTCTGCATTTGGGATCTGTTGTCGACTTTTCAGTTCTGGCTTGGATGGCCTTGGTTCGAATGGCTTGTTTTTGGGCTGCCAGAATCAGGCCCTCCTTTGTCTCCTTTTTCCAAGTTCCATTTGTGAGCCACATCTATGTTTTTGCTTATCCTTTTTGCTCTCAATGTTTCCCAGTGGGTTGTCATCAGTTTTCTTGTTTTTCTGTCCAGATCCTCCCGCTCTGCTTGCGTCCAGTTCACAATTCCAGCCATGTCTCTGAAGACCGGGATGATTATTGGGTTGCATTGTTGAAATACAGGGTAGTTCTACAACCCAATCATCATCATAGAGTCTCCATCCAGGTTGGACCTTGCCATGCCAATCCTGGCCACATCATCCCGGTTGAAGTTGCATCATATAGCAATGTAGACAGGACCTATAGTTACATAGGAAATCCAATTTGAAGCCCAGATGATGATGGCACAAAATGAAGAGCACTGTTGTGCATGGCATGCTCCTTTTGCACATTGTCTAGCTGGTCCAGTTTGAAGCTCACTTCGAACTAGTGAGTGGTAGAGCTGGAAGGGACCCCAAAGGTCATCCAGTCCAACCCCCTTCTGCCATAAAGGAAGGCACAATCCAAGCCCTCCCGACACATGGCCATCCAGCCTCTGTTTAAAATACATATAATAGAATAATAGAATTCTAGAGTTGGAAGAGACTTCAAGGACAATCCAGTCCAGTGCCTTTCTGCCAAACCCTCTTGACAGATGTCCATCCTGTTAACCCTATTCCGCCATCAAAGAAGGCACAATCCAAGCCCTCTTGAGCGATGGACATTCAACCTTTGTTGCATCATTGAATACTGAAGTTAGAAGGGACTCCAAAGGCCATCCAATCCCTTATGCCATAAAGGAAGTCACATTCCAAGCCCTCCCGACAGATGGCCATCTAGCCTCTGTTTAAAATACATAGAATCATAGAATACTAGAGTTTGAAGGGATCCCAAGGGCCATCCAGTTCAACCCCTTTCTGCCTTAAAGGAAGGCACAATCCAAGCCCTCCCAACAGATGGCCATCCAGCCTCTGTTTCAAATACATATAATAGAATCATAGAATTCTAGAGTTGGAAGAGACTTCAAGGATGATCCAGTCCAGTGCCTTTCTGCCAAACCCTCTTGACAGATGTCCATCCTGTTAACCCTATTCTGCCATCAAAGAAGGTACAATCCAAGCCCTCTTGAGCGATGGCCATCCAACCTTTGTTGCATCATTGAATATTGGAGTTAGAAAGGACTCCAAGGGCCATCCAGTCCAACCCCCTTATGTCATAAAGGAAGGCACAATCCAAGCCCTCCCGACAGATGGCCATCCAGCCTCTGTTTAAAATACATATAATAGAATCATAGAATACTAGAGTTTGAAGGGACCCCAAGGGCCATCCAGTCCAATCCCCTTATGTCATAAAGGAAGGCACAATCCAAGCCCTCCCGACAGATGGCCATCCAGCCTCTGTTTAAAATACATATAATAGAATCATAGAATACTAGAGTTTGAAGGGACCCCAAGGGCCATCCAGTCCAACCCCTTTCTGCCTTAAAGCAAGGCACAATCCAAGCCCTCCTGACAGATGGCCATCCAGCCATTCCATTGGGCTCCAAAGTTATTCCATTGGAGTTGGAAGGGAACTCCATTCAGTCTCCAGTCAACCAATTGAATCATAGGACCCAACATCTGGAAGAGACTCCAAGGGCTATCAAGTAAAAGCCATTCTGCCTGGCAAGTAGACACCATCCAAGCCCTCCCAACAGATGGCCATCCAGCCTCTGTTTAAAATACATATAATACAATCATAGAATTCTAGAGTTGGAAGAGACTTAAAGGACGATCCAGTCCAGTGCCTTTTTGCCAAACAGAAAGGCACAATCCAAGCCCTCCTGACAGATGGCCATCCAGCCATTCCATTGGGCTCCACCATTATTCCATTGGAGTTGGAAGGGAGCTCCATTCAGTCTGGATGGACTGTTATTCTAGAGTTGGAAGAGGCTTCAAAGATGATCTAGTCCAGTGCCTTTCTGCCAAACAGAAAGGCACAATCCAAGCCCTCCTGACAGATGGCCATCCAGCCATTCCATTGGGCTCCATTAGAGTTGGAAGGGAGTTCCATTCAGTCTCCAGTTAACCAACTGAATCATAGGATCCAACAGCTTAAAGAGACCCCAAGGGCCATCAAGTAAAAGCCATTCTGCCTAGCAGGTAGACACCATACAAGCCCTCCAGACAGATGGCCATCCAGCCTCTGTTTAAAATACATATAATAGAATCATAGAATTCTAGAGTTGGGAGAGACTTCAAGGACCATCCAGTACAGTGTCCTTCTGCCAAACAGAAAGGCACAATCCAAGCCCTCCGGACAGATGGCCATCCAGCCATTCCATTGGGCTCCATTGGAGTCGGAAGGGAGCTCCATTCAGTCTCCAGTCAACCAACTGAATCATAGGATCCAATAGCTGGAAGAGACCCCAAGGGCCGTCATGTAAAAGCCATTCTGCCTGGCAGGTAGGCACCATGCAAGACCTCCCGACAGATGGCCATCCAACCTCTGTTTAAAATACATATAATAGAATCATAGAATTCTAGAGTTGGAAGAGGCTTCAAGGACGATCCAGTCCAGTGCCTTTCTGCCAAACAGAAAGGCACAATCCAAGCCCTCCTGACAGATGGCCATCCAGCCATTCCATTGGGCTCCATTGGAGTTGGAAGGGAGCTCCATTCAGTCTCCAGTTAACCAATTGAACCATAGGATCCAACAGCTGGAAGAGACCCCAAGGGCCATCAAGTAAAAGCCATTCTGCCTGGCAGGTAGACACCATCCAAGCCCTCCCGACAGATGGCCATACAGCCTCTGTTTAAAATACATGCAATTGAGTCATCTTCGGGCTGAAATGGGCGGGATAAAAATGGCGTAAATAAATAAACTACATCAAATAGCCAATGTAGATGGGGGTCCTTTGCTTTGGCACAGAAGGAGCCAGATGTGGAGTAAGCAGTGCCTTTGAGCTCATCCCTAGGGGTCAAACAAAGCCCTCCTTTCATTTGCAGCATCCCAAATTGGAGGGATTCGTCTCCTGGAGCCATCGATCCGAGCATTTTCTCCTGCCGCTGCTGCTGGGAGGTCTGCTTCTGCTCCTCCTGACCCTTTGCCAGCCGAAGGAAGGACCGGGGAGGAGTGGATCCCATCGATCGGGTGTCTCTGCTCCATCAGATCTCAGAGGCTGCGGGCAGGGCGCCCAGGCAACACGGTGAGATAATGCGCCAACCTCTGGCGCACCCATTGCTGAGTGCATAGAGAAGAGAGAAGAAACCAGACAATATCTGGCGGAGGGGGCAAAGGGATGGGATATAAATCCAGGAGCACAGAAGGCACCCAAAGAGAGACATTCAGAAAATACGACAAAATACGACACACGGGTATCACGTCTCCATGTCCATGTCCATCCAGCTCTCCAAATAAATCACAGAATCATACAGCAAGGACCATCCAGTCCAACTCCACTCTGCTGTAAAGGAAGGCACAATCGAAACCCTCTTCACAGACGTCCATCCAGTTTCTGTTGAATCACAGAATCCTAGAGTTTGACGGGACCCCGAGGGCCATCCATCCAACCCCCAACACATGGGTATCAGGTCCCCATGCTCTCCAATTAATCGCACAGCAAGGACCATCCAGTCCAACCCCACTCTGCCATAAGGGAAGGCACAATCGAAACCCTCCTGACAGACGTCCATCCAGTTTCAGTTGAATCACAGAATCCTAGAGTTGGATGGGACGCCGAGGACAATCCATCCAACCCCTGACACATGGGTATCAGGTCCCCATGTCCATCCAGCTCTCCAAATAAATCATAGGATCATACAGCAAGGACCATCAAGTCCAACCCCACTCTGCCGTAAAGGAAGGCACAATCGAAACCCTCCTGACAGACGTCCATACAGTTTCTGTCGAATCACAGAATCCTAGATTTGGATGGGACCCCAAGGGCCATCCAGTCCAACCCCATTCTGCCATAAAGGAAGGCACAATCGAAACTCTCCTGACAGATGTCCATACAGTTTCTGTCGAATCACAGAATCCTAGTTGGAAGGGACCCACGGGCCATCCATCCAACCCCCGACACATGGGTATTAGGTCTCCATATCCATCCAGCTCTCCAAATAAATCAAAGGATCATGCAGCAAGGGCCATCCAGTTCTGTAATAAAGGAAGGCACAATCAAAACCCTCCTGACAGACGTCCATCCAGTTTCTGTTGAATCATGGAATCCTAGAGTTGGACGGGACCCCGAGGGCCATCTATCCAACCCATGACACATGGGTATCATGTCTCTGTGTCTATTCAGCTCTCCAAATAAATCACAGGATCATGCAGCAAGGGCCATCCAGTTCTGTAATAAAGGAAGGCACAATCGAAACCCTCCTGACAGACGTCCATACAGTTTTTGTCGAATCACAGAATCCTAGAGTTGGACGGAACCCCGAGGGCCATCCATCAAACCCCCAACACATGGGTATCAGGTCTCCATGTCCAATGAAATCACAGGATCATGCAGCAAGGACCATCCAGTCCAACTCCACTCTGCTGTAAAGGAAGGCACAATTGAAACCCTCTTGACACGTCCATACAGTTTCTGTCGAATCACAGAATCCAAGAGTTGAACAAGACCCTAAGGGCCATCCATCCAACCCCCGACATATGGGTATCAGGTCTCCATGTCCATCCAGCTCTCCAATTAAATCACTGGATCATACTACAAGGACCATCCAGTCCAACCCCACTCTGTCATAAAGGAAGGCACAATCGAAACCCTCCTGACAGACGTCTGTACAGTTTCTGTTGAATCACAGAATTCTAGAGTTAGAAGGGACCTGAGGGCCATCCATACAACCCTCAACACATGGATATCAGGTCCCCATGTCCATCCAACTCTCCAATTAATCGTACAGCAAGGACCATCCAGTCCAACCCCACTCTGCCATAAAGGAAGGTACAATTGAAACCCTCCTGACAGACAAACCCTCCTTCTGCCATAATGGGAGGCACAATCAAAGCCCTCTTGACCAATGGCAATCCAGACTCCAGAGATCTGTGTATCTAAAGCAGTATCCAACTGCATTATTTCTGCAGTGCGGATGCAATCCTCAAAGGCATGGGAAACCAGCTGGATGGGTCCTCTCTTTGGATATGTAAAGCTGTCTCGGCTCCTCCAAGCTAAACATAGCCAATTCCCTCATCCGTCCCTCATCAGGCCTTGGTTTCCATTTAGGAATCTGCTTTCGTTCAATAACAATGTTCCCTTTTCTCTCTCCTCGCTGCCTCATCCAATTTAGGCTGCGAACACAGGTGCCTCTCCGCCCCGGGGAACTTTCCAGGTTCACCAAGAGCCCAGAACACTCTGCTAGGAGAAATATATAATAAGGTGAACACTTGACTGAAAAATAAAAGGGATCTGCTCTGGGTTTCGTTGGAGGAAGGATTTTCCATTGGGAATTTGCTCCCTCTTCCTTCCAAGACTGCAATCACAGAAATGGGAGGGGATCCCAAGAGGTCATCTAGTCCAACCCCATTCTGACATGCAAAGACACCATCCAAGCCCTTCCAACAGATGCCCAAGAGGTCATCTAATCCAACCCCATTCTGACATGCAAAGACACCATCCAAGCCCGCCTGACAGATGGCCATCCAAACATTCTACAGATATCTAAACCTAGTTTCCACTGAGAATTCTCCAGAGAAGATTTTGAATCCTAGAAGGGAACCCAAAGGGTCATCTAGTACAACTCAATTTTGCCACGCAAGAAGGCACCATCAAAGCCCTCCCAACAGACGGCCATTCAGCTTCTACTGAAAATTCTCTAGAGAAGATTTAGAATCCTAGAAGGGAACCCAAAGGGTCATCTAGTCCAACCCCATTCTGCCACGCAAGAAGGCACCATCCAAGCCCTCCCAAAAGACAGCCATCCAACTTCTATTGAAAATTCTCCAGAGAAGATTTTGAATCCTAGAAGGGAACCCAAAGGGTCATCAAGTACAACTCAATTTTGCCACACAAGAAGGCACCATCCAAGCCCTCCCAACAGACGGCCATTCAGCTTCTACTGAAAATTCTCTAGAGAAGATTTTGAATCCTAGAAGGGAACCCAAAGGGTCATATAGTCCAACCCCATTCTGCCATGCATGAAGGCACCATCCAAGCCCTCCCAACAGAGGGACACGCAGCTTCCACTGAAAATTCTCCAGAGAAGATTTTGAATCCTAGAAGGGAACCCAAAGGGTCATCTAGTTCAATCCCATTCTGCTGTGCAAGAAGGCACCATCCAAGCTCTCCCGACAGATGGACATCCAGCTTCTATTGAAAATTCTCCAGAGAAGATTTTGAATCCTAGAAGGGAACAGAAGGGTCATCTAGTCCAACCCCATTCTGCCACGCAAGAAGGCACCATCCAAGCCCTCCCAAAAGACGGCCATCCAACTTCTATTGAAAATTCTCCAGAGAAGATTTTGAATCCTAGAAGGGAACCCAAAAGGTAATCTAGTCTAACCCCATTCTCATGCAAGAAGGCACCATCCAAGCCCTCCCAACAGATGGCCATCCATCTTCTATTGAAAATTCTCCAGAGAAGATTTTGAATCCTAGAAGGGAACCCAAAGGGTCATCCAGTTCAATCCCATTCTGCTGTGCAAGAAGGCACCATCCAAGCTCTCCCGACAGATGGACATCCAGCTTCTATTGAAAATTCTCCAGAGAAGATTTTGAATCCTAGAAGGGAACCCAAAGGGTCATCTAGTCCAACCCCATTCTGCCACACAAGAAGGCACCATCCAAGCACTCCCAAAAGATGGCCATCCATCTTCTATTGAAAATTCTCCAGAGAGGATTTTGAATCCTAGAAGGGAACCCAAAGGGTAGTCGAACTCAAGAAGGCACCATCCAAGCCCTCCCAACAGATGGACATCTAGCTTCCACTGAGAATTCTCCAGGAAAGATAGTGAATCCTAGAATCCTAGAAGAGAACCCAAAGGGTCATCTAGTCCAACCCCATTCTGCTGTGCAAGAAGGCACCATCCAAGCTCTCCCAACAGATGGACAGCCAGCTTTCTGCTTCAAAACCTCCAGAGATGAGAGAGCAAAACAGCGAGCAGCTTTCCCTTGCGCCTTCCTTTGACACTTTATGAAGGAGTAGGTGTTGTCTTATCTCTCAGGCCTAGATGAAGACAGACTGCCTTTGGCCCGTTTGTGGCGTGTAATGAACGTCCGTATCTGTAGCCAGGCACGTCAGGCTGGTTTTGACTTACGGAAGGTTTCCACCACTTCCTTGTTCCTATTAACTCCCATGGCCGTTCCCCCAAAGCCATCTTTCGATATTGGAAATGCCAGGCGGAGAGCTCCAGGTTCGAGTCTTCCCCACTCATTGCAACCTGGAAAATACCTTTATGTTTATGGAGCTGCCACTCAAGAAATAGTCACAGACTTTCTGAAGTATTATAAGCAGGTAAAGCTTGGAGAAATGGTCTGAAATGGAATAGGATGGGTTTCAAGTGTGATTCAAGGCTATACGCCTTCAGATCAGGACACCAATTCAATTTTAAGCAGAAGCCAGATGGCCATCTGTCGGGAGTGCTTTGATTGGGTATCCATGCAACACTATGTAACACGATTTCGGTTCCTGGGTTATAAATGTCATTTCTTAATTGGTTCTATCATAGAAACATGAGGAAAGTTTACTAAATTGCAAAAACTTTGTTTCCCGCAGCACATTTTGCTCTAGTTTTTCAATGACTATCTCATCGAGTCTCTGGGTGGGGAGGGGGGAACTGACTTTCCTTTCTAGGAGTTGTAGTTCACCCACAACCAGAGAGACTGTGACCTCCACCAATGATGGACCTGGACCAAACTTGGCACACAGAACCCCCCCCCCCCCATACTAACTTTACCTACTAGAGGGGTAGAGGGGACTGACTCATGATAGTGGGAGTTGTAGTTTACCCTGGAGCTAGAGAGCACACTGAACCCCATCAATGATGCATCTAGAGCAAACGTACACGACATAACGAACTTCGCGTATTGATGGAGTTTCTTGGGTTCAACCTGGCACAATGGGAATTGTAGTTCACCCAAATCCTTAGGCATTTTGTACAATTAAAAGTATTGGGGGTTCTGTGTGCCAAGTTTGGTCCAGATACATCATCAGGGAGGTCACAGTCTCTCTGGTTGTGGGTGAACTACAACTCCCAGAAAGGAAGGTCAGTTCCACCCAAACCCCTCCAGTAATCAAATGCCAGCATATCAGGTATGTGTGCTGAGCTTGGTCCAGATCCATCAGTGTTTCAGTTCACCTACATGCCATAAAGGAAGGCACAATCCAAGCCCTCCCGACAGATGGCCATCCAGCTTCTGTTTAAAATACATATGATAGAATAATAGAATTCTAGAGTTGGAAGAGACCTCAAGGACCATCCAGTCCAGTGCCCTTCTGCCAAACAGAAAGACACAATCTAAGCTCTCCTGACAGATGGCCATCCAGCCATTCCATTGGACTCCAAAGTGATCTATATTCCATTGGAATTGAAAGGGATCCCCATTCCGTCTTCAGTTCACTAATTAAATCATAGGATTGAACAGCTGGGAGCGACCCCAAGGGCCATCCAATCAAACCCATTCTGCGAGGCCGGAAGACACCATCCAAACCCTCCCAAGAGATGACCATCCAGCTTCTGTTTTACAAACTTCAAGAGAAGGAGACTCTGTTGGCGAAGGGATGCCAAAGGGTCATCTAGTCCAACCCCATACTGCCATGTAAGAATGTACCATCCAAGCCCTCCCAACAGATGGACATCTAGCTTGCAATGAAAATTCTCCACAGAAGATTTGGAATCCTAGAAGGGAACCCAAAAAGTCATCTGGTCCAACCCCATTCTGCCATTCAAGAAGGCACCATCCAAGCTCTCCCAACAGATGGACATCTAGCTTCCACTGAGAATTCTCCACAGAAGATTTGGAATCCTAGAAGGGAACCCAAAGGGTCATCTAGTCCAATCCCATACTGCCACGCAAGAAGGCACCATCCAAGCCCTCCCAACAGATGTACATACAGCTTCCATTGAAAATTCTACAACTCCCCCAAATCAAGTTAATTTCAAGGTGAAAGTTAATTTCAACCTTCTCTACGAAAGAGTGCAAACTACATCTCTCAGGATGCCATAGCATTGAACTGTCTGAATTCCGCAATGTAGAGGCGCCCCGCCCCTTCTTCACCTTCAGCCAGGATTTCGATACGTCAATCTGGGCCTCCTCCCTGCCTCCTATCCATCTGTCATCTCGGAATCACG
The DNA here is from genome assembly GCF_037176765.1 of Anolis sagrei. NCBI lineage: Eukaryota > Metazoa > Chordata > Lepidosauria > Squamata > Anolidae > Anolis > Anolis sagrei. The sequence continues at coordinate 79,449,987 of NC_090035.1, read as the reverse complement.
GCTATCTCCTCGCTGCCTGCAGGACGAGCGGCTGCTGTGTGTGCGCATTTGTATGTATATGTGCGTGCCTTCCTGGCAGAGGATGCCGGCTCGCGTGCCGAGTTGCCAAGAAGCCAGATAGGGGACCTGTCACTCTCCGCCTGGCTTATCGGAGGGACTCGGGGCCACCCGCTGGGTCCACTCCAGCAGAGATTTATCGGCCGCACGGATCCATCGCTGGAGACAAAAACAAGGTCTTTGAGCCAAGGATGGGCCTCATGCCAGGCCTGACTTCGCTGACGTTTGACATTTGATCAGCTCCAGATTTTAGTCTGAACTTTAGACTCATAGACTCATAGAGTTGGAAGGAACTCAAGGCCCATTTAATCTTATACCTACCTATCAATGTATTGATCTATCACAGAATCCTAGAGTTGGAAGGGACCCAAAGGGCAATTTAATCCTCTACCTACTTACCTACTTACCTACCTATCAATGATCTATCATAGAATCCTAGAGTTGGAAGGGACCAAAGAGCCATTTAATCTTCTACCTACCTACCTACCTAATCTATCAATGTATTGATCTATCACAAAATCCTAGAGTTGGAAGGGACCCAAAGGGCCATTTAACTTTCTACCTACTTACCTCCCTCCCTATCAATGTATTGATCTATCATAGAATCCTAGAGTTGGAAGGGACCCAAGAGCCATTTAATCTACCTACCTACCTACCTAATCTATCAATGTATTGATCTATCACAGAATCCTAGAGTTGGAAGGGACCCAAAGGGCCTTTTAATCTTCTCCCTACTTACCTACTTACCTACCTATCAATGTATTGATCTACCATAGAATCCTAGAGTTGGAAGGGACCCAAAGGGCCATTTAACTTTCTACCTACTTATCTACCTACCTATCTATCAATGTATTAATCTATCATAGAATCCTAGAGTTGGAAGGGACCCAAGGACCATTTAATCTTCTACCTACTTACCTACCTCCCTATCAATGTATTGATCTATCATTGAATCCTAGAGTTGGAAGGGACCCAAGAGCCATTTAATCTACCTACCTACCTACCTACCTACCTACCTACCTAATCTATCAATGTATTGATCTATCACAGAATCCTAAAGTTTGAAGGGACCCAAGAGCCATTTAACCTACCTACCTACCTACCTAATCTATCAATGTATTGATCTATCACAGAATCCTAGAGTTGGAAGGGACCCAAGGACCATTTAATCTTCTACCTACTTACCTACCTACCTACCTACCTATCAATGTATTGATCTATCACAGAATCCTAGAGTTGGAAGGGACCCAAGGGCCATTTAATCTTCTACCTACCTACCTACCTACCTTCCTACCTACCTACCTATCAATGTATTGATCTATCACAGAATTCTAGAGTTGGAAGGGACCCAAAGGGCCACTTAATCTCCTACCTACTTATCTACCTACCCACCTACCTATCAATGTATTGATCTATCATAGAATCCTAGAGTTGGAAGGGACCCAAGGGCCATTTAATCTTCTACCTACCTACCTACCTACCTTCCTACCTACCTACCTATCAATGTATTGATCTATCACAGAATTCTAGAGTTGGAAGGGACCCAAAGGGCCACTTAATCTCCTACCTACTTATCTACCTACCCACCTACCTATCAATGTATTGATCTATCATAGAATCCTAGAGTTGGAAGGGACCCAAGGGCCATTTAATCTACCTACTTACCTACCCACCTACCTATCAATATATTGATCTATCATAGAATCCTAGAGTTGGAAGGGACCCAAGGGCCATTTAATCTTCTACCTACCTACCTACCTACCTTCCTACCTACCTACCTATCAATGTATTGATCTATCACAGAATTCTAGAGTTGGAAGGGACCCAAAGGGCCACTTAATCTCCTACCTACTTATCTACCTACCCACCTACCTATCAATGTATTGATCTATCATAGAATCCTAGAGTTGGAAGGTACCCAAAGGCCATTTAATCTTCTACCTACCTACCTACCTACCTACCCACCCATCCTACCTACCTACCTACCTACCTACCTACCTATCAATGTATTGATCTATCATAGAATCCTAGAGTTTGAAGGGACCCAAGGCCCATTTAATCTTCTCCCTACTTATCTACCTACCTACCTATCAATGTATTGATCTATCATTGAATCCTAGAGTTGGAAGGGACCAAGGGCCATTTAATCTTCTACCTACCTACCTACCTACCTACCAATGTATTGATCTATCACAGAATCCTAGAGTTGGAAGAGACCCAAGGGCCATTTAATCTTCTACCTACTTATCTACCTACCTATCTATCAATGTATTGATCTATCTTTGAATTCTAGAGTTGGAAGGGACCCAAGGGCCATTTAATCTTCTCCCTACTTATCTACCCACCTACCTATCAATGTATTGATCTGTCATAGAATCCTAGAGTTGGAAGGGACCCAAGGGCCATTTAATCTACCTACTTACCTACCCACCTACCTATCAATGTATTGATCTATCACGGAATCCTAGAGTTGGAAGGGACCCAAGGGCCATTTAATCTTCTACCTACTTATCTGCCTACCTACCTACCTTCCTATGTTTTGATCTATCATAGAATCCTAGAGTTGGAGGGGACCCAAAGGGCCATCTAGTCCAACCCCCTGCATGTATGTTTGTGTGTGTGTGTATTTATATCTATCTATACATATGTCATAGGATCCTAAGGTTAGAAGGGACTCCAAGGGCCATCTATTCCAACCCCCTATATGCGCGCACACACACACATGTGTACATATCTCTATCTATCCATCTAGCATAGATTCCTAGAGTTGGAAGGGACCTCAAGGGCCATCCAGTCCAACTTTCTGCCAGGCAGGAATGCACAATCCAATCTCTCCCAACAGATGGCCATGCAACCTCTGCTGAAAAATCTCCAAGGTGACCTGGGTGCATCTAAGTTGAAGAACATGATGCACTTTGATACCACTTTAACTGCCATGGCACAATACTCTGAGACCCTGGGAGTGGTTGGTTGGCGAGGCACCAGCTCCATTCGGCAGAGAAGGCCAAAGCTATAATTCCCAGGATACAATTGCGTCGAGCTGTGGCAGTTCAAGGGGTATCAAGTTGCCTTATTGGACAATGCGTAGATGCACCCTTGGTGTGTCCAGAAAGCATCTCAGGGCACTACCTGTGACACAAAGGCAATCGGTGCCAACCTGCTCCCTTTGGCTCCCTTTCTGCAGCCTGATGCCTCCCATCCTCCATAGATGGATTGTGCATTCTGCCCATACCTTCCTGCTGTGCCTCTCCATGGCTGAGCGGCCTCTCCAGCCTTGTTTATCCGGCACTGCTGCCTGCCAAGCCATCCGGGAGCGACAACGCCATCCGCCATCCGCTCGGCTCCCCTGTAATTGGTGACACCTCCACGCTCTTCCTCCTCGCCTCGCTTCAGACAAGTTGCCACCGCTGCTGGGAACATCACCTTTGCATTTCCTCCGGCGGCGAGAGAGACTGTCGCAGGCGCTGCCACTGCTCTCCCCAGCTTTCTTCCTCCATCACAGGCCCTTTTCAACTAAGTACAATGACATCTCCGCTTCTCTCGGCTTCCTCCAGACTTTTCCCTTCCAAATTACACTTTCAAGATCATCAAGGGAAGCATGGGTTCTCTTTTATCTGTCTCTTCCTTGCACTCATTCCTATTTGGGCAAGGCAAAAGGGGGCAGAATGGATGCAGTTTGACGCCACTCTAATTGCAATGCCTCCTTGCAATGGAATCAAGAGGTTTTCTGTACTCTCTCTTCCTTTCTTGTATCCTTCCTTCCTTCTCTCCTTCCTTCCTTCCTTCCTTCCTTTTCTCTTTCCTTTCTTCTCTCCTTTATTTCTTTCTTTCCTTCCTCCCTTCTCTCCTTCCTTCCTTCTCTTTCTTTCTTTCCTTCCTTCTCTTCTTCCTTCCTTCCTTTTTCCTTCCTTCTCTCCTTCCTTCCTTCTTCTCTTTCCTTCCTTTGCTTTCTTTCCTCCCTCCCTTCTTTTTCTTTCCTTCCTTCCTTCTCTTTCCTTCCTTCCTTCTCTCCTTCCTTCCTTTTTCCTTCCTTCCTTCTCTCTCTCCCTCCCTCCCTCCCTCCCTCCCTCCCTCCCTCCCTCCCTCCCTTCCTTCCTTCCTTCCTTCCTTTCTTCTCTTTCCTTCCTTCTTTTTTCTTTCCTTCCTTCTTCTTTCTTTCCTTCCTTCCTTCTTTCCTTCCTTCTTTCCTTCCTTCTCTCCTTCCTTCCTTCCCTTTCTTTCCTTTTACATCCTTCCTTCCTTCCTTCTCCTTCCTTCCTTCTTCTTTCTTTCTTTCCTTCCTTCGCCTTCCTTCCTTCCTTCCTTTTTCCTCCCTTCTCTCCTTCCTTCCTTCCCTTTATTTCCTTTTACTTCCTTCCTTCCTTCTACTTCCTTCCTTCCTCTGTTTCTTTCCTTCCTCCCTTCTCTCCTCCCTTCTCTTTCTTTCCTTCTACTTCCTTCCTTACTTTTTCTCCCTTCTTCCTTCTCTCCTTCTTTCCTTCTCTTTTTTTCCTTCTGTTTAGTTCCTTCCTTCCATTCTTTTTCCTCCCTTGTCTCCTTCCTTCTGTTTCCTTCCTTCTCTTTCTTTCCTTCCTCCTTCCTTCCTTCTCTCCTTCCTTCCTTCCTTCTCTCCTTCCTTTCTTCCTTCCTTCCTTCCTTTCTTATTTTCCTTCTCTCCTTCTTTCTTTCCTTCTCTCCTTATAGTTGCTGGGATTTATAGTTCACCTACAATCAAAGAACCCAGCCTAGAATGGATCTGCACTAAACTTGGCACACTACCTACATGGCCAACATTGAGTACTGGTGGGGTTGAGGGAGGGCTGTTTTTGAATTCTGGGAGTTGTAGTTCACCAACACCAAAAAGGAAGAGAACGACAGGCGGAGAAATCTCCAGCCTTGTCTGCCAAAAGAGTCCCTCTGAAATGCCCCCTCGCGACCCCCTCAGAGGTCCCGACCCCCAGGTTGAGAAACACTGGGTTAGATGGACCATTCGTTGAATGCTACATGGAATAACATTACAAGAAAGCAAGTTTTCCCAAAAGTCAACCATCCTGCAACCAAAAACCAGACCCCTTGACTCTCTGCACATTACGACTCTTATGCAAAACAAACCCAAAACCCAGAAGTCTTTCTGAGCCGAATCGTTTGCCAAAACTCTTGGGGAATCGGGCACAGACACGGTTTCCTTCTCTGCAGCGGGAGGAAATTGCGGAAATTATTCATTCCCCACTTGCAAGGATGGAATAGTCAAATATTTATGCCCCCAAAGCGGGCTATTGTTCGACGCAGGCTTTTCTGACGTTCGCTTATTAGAGCCTTTGATAGATCAACCAGGGAAGTTAAAATAAGGAAAGAGGACAGGGTTTGGATCAGCGTTTCTCCGTTGAGAGATTGAAGGAGATTTTAATTTGGGGAGGGACAGGATTCACCTTTGGGGAGCAGTGCCCTTATTTTGGCCCCAGTTTTGCTTTGGATCTATGTCAGCATTTCTCAACTTGGGGGTCAGGACCCCTGGGCGGTTTCAGAGGGGTCACCAAAGACCATCAGAAAACATATATTTCTGATGGTCTTCATAACCCCTATGGCAGGGAAGGATGAAGATCTCTCCGCCTGTCCTTCTCTTCCTTTGGCCCAATTCCATCATTGGTGGAGTTCAGAATGTTCTTTGATTGTAGGTGAACTATAAATCCCAGCAGCTACAACTCCCAAATGTCAAGGTCTATTTTCCCCAAACTGAACCAGTGTTCACATTTGGGCATATTGAGTATTTGTGCGAAGTTTGGTCCAGATCTATCATTGTTTGAGTCCACTGTGCTCTCTGGATGTAGGTGAACTACAACTCCAAAAGTCAAGGTCCATGCTCACCAAATCCTTCCAGTACTTTTCTGTCTTTGTCATAGAGGAAAGAGCAACAGCACCCCCTGGACTCGAGCCCAACCTTCCATGGCACCTCCTTCTGTTCTGTCTGCCATTATTTGGGTCCATCATTGTTTGAGTCCACGGTGCTCTCTGGATGTAGGTGAACTACAACTCCCAAACTCAACGTCAATGCCCATCAAACTCTTCCAGTATTTTCTGTTAGTTGTGGGAGTTCCATGTCCAAAGATTGGTTTGATTCCATCATTGGTGGAGTTCAGAATGCTCTTTGATGGTAGGTGAACTATACATCCGAGCAACTACAACTCCCAAATATCAAGGTTTATTTTCCCTAAACTTTACCAGTGTTCACATTTGGGCATATTGAGTATCCATGCCAAGTTTGATCCAGATCCATCATTGTTTGAGTCCACAATGCTCTCTGGATGTAGGTGAACTACAACTCCCAAATTCAAGGTCAATGTTCACCAAACTCTTCCAGTAATTTTTGTTAGTCATGGGAGTTCCATGTCCAAAGTTTAGTTCAATTTCATCGTTGGTGGAGTTCAGAATGTTCTTTGATTGTAGGTGAACTATAAATCCCAGCAACTACAACTCCCAAAATGACAAAATCAATCCCCTGCCAACCCCACTAGTATTCAAATTTGGAAATACTGGGTATTTGTGCAAAATTTGGTCCAGTGAATGAAAACACATCCTGCATATCAGATGTTTACATGACAATTCGTAACAGTAGCACAATTCCAGCAACGAAAATAATGTTCTGGTCGAGTGCATCTACACTGTAGAGTTAATGCAGTTTGATATGACTTTGGCTGCCATGGCAGAATGCTATGGAACATGGGAGTTATAATGTATTATTGAAGGCTTTCATGGCTGGAATTACTGGGTTGTTGTAGGTTTTTTCAGGCTATATGGCCATGTTCTAGAGGCATTCTCTCCTGACATTTCGCCTGCATCTAGGGCAAGCATCCTCAGAGGTAGTGAGGATGCTTGCCATAGATGCAGGCAAAACGTCAGGAGAGAATGCCTCTAGAACAGTGGTTCTCAACCTTCCTAATGCCGCGACCTCTTAATACCATTCCTCATGTTGTGGTGACCCCCAGCCATTAAATTATTTTCATTGCTACTTCATAATTGTAATTTTGCTACTGTTATGAATCGTTATGTAAATATCTGATATGCAGGATGTATTCTCATTCACTGGACCAAATTTGGCACAAATACCCAATATGCCCTAATTTGAATACTGGTGGGGTTGGGATGGGATTTTGTCATTTGGGAGTTGTGGTTGCTGGGATTTATAGTTCACCTACATTCAAAGAGCATTCTGAACTATACCAACGATGGAATTGGACCAAACTGGATCAAATTTGGCACACAGAACTCCCATGACCAACGGAAAATACTGGAAGGGTTTGGTGGGCATTGACCTTGAGTTTGGGAGTTGTAGTTTGCCTACACCCAGAGAGCACTGTGGATTCAAACAATGATGGATCTGGATCAAACGTGACACGAATATTCAATATGCCCAAATGTGAACACTGGTGGAGTTAGGGGGAAATAGACCTTGATATTTGGGAGTTGTAGTTGCTGGGATTTATAGTTCACCTACAACCAAAGAGCATTCAGAAGCCCACCAACGATGGAATTAGGCCAAACTTCCCACACAGAACCCCCATGACCAACAAAAAATACTGTCTGTGATGGTCTTTGGTGACCCCTCTTACACCCCCTCGCGACCCCTCCAGGGGTCCCGACCCCCAGGTTGAGAACCACTGCTCTAGAACATGGCCATATAGCCCGAAAAAACCTACAACAACCCATGGGAGTTATAATTTCACCCACGTCTCCTCTGTCCAAGATTACTAGTTCCTCTTTAAACTACAACTCCCAGGATCGCATAGCACTGAGCCACCGCAGTTCAAAGGGAGTCAAACTGCATTAATTCTGCAGTGTAGATGCACTCGTTATCTATATGCTGATAGGATCGAACAAAGGAAGGGAAGGTGGATGGCCAAACTCAATGGGAAAATGTCAGCCCCGAACGCGTCTAGTGCGGCGAAAAAGGCAAACTCCGTGTCGGCAATCATTAGGAACAGACTCCGAAGCCAACTTGTCGATATCGGAACGGCTTGTCACAAATGGAAAAATCCATGGGGCGAACGGGCATGTAAACACGGCAAACAAGTCCGGTTATTGAGAAGGGATATTAGAGAGCGGCCGGGGAAAAAAGGTCAGAATAATCACAACAGAGGCTGAAAGAGAGTCTCTTGTGAGTCAAAAGTAGGAAACGGTGCCAAGAGCCTTTCCGCGCATCAGAGTTAGAGCAGGCTGGCATCATTCTATCTGCCATGCAGCCAACTGCCATGAATCATGGGATATGTAGTCTGGCAAAGCACCAGAGCTCTTTGGCAGAGAAGGCTGTACATGGCTCACAAAAATACAGATCCCACGATGCCATAACTTGGGAGTCAATTAAAGCAATACTAAACTGCTGTGGCTCTGATGGTGATGGAGTCGTAAAGCCCTAGATTTGGAGCCCCATGGGATATGTAGTCCAACCCTTTGCTCAATGGAGATTACACATGGAGTCCTAGAATCTTGAAGTGGGAAGATGCCTCATGGGACATAGAATCCAATGAAGATCACACTAGGACTCCTAGAATCCCAGATTGCAAAGGTGCCTTATGGGACATAGAGTCCAACCCTTTAGTCAATGGGGATTACACGTGGCATCCTACAATCTTGAAGTGGGAAGGTGCCTCATGGGACATCCAATGGAGATTGCATTAGGACTCTTAGAATGCCAGATTGCAAAGGTGACTTATGGGACATAGAGTCCAACCCTTTGGTCAACGGAGATTGCAGGCAGAGTCCTAGAATGCTAGAGTGGGAAAGTGCCTCATGGGACATAGAGTCCAAATCTTTGGTCAATGGAGATTGCACACAGAGTCCTAGAATCCTGGGGTGGGAAGGTGTCTCATGGGGCATGGAGTCCAATGGAGATTGCATATGAGTCCTAGAATCTGGAATGAGCAGATGCCTCATGAGACATAGAGTCCAACCCATTGGTCAATTGAGATTGCACATGGGAATACTAGAATGCTAGAGTGGAAAGGTGCCTCATGGGACACAGAGTCCAATAGAGACTGAACATGGAGTTCTAGAATGCTAGATTGGGAAGGTGCCTCATGGGGCATAGAATCCAATGGAGACTGCACATGGAGTTCTACAATCCTGGAGTGCAAATGCGCCTCATGGAACATAGAGTCCAATGGAATGTACATGGGAGTCTTAGAATGCTAGAGTAGGAAGGTGCCTCATGGAACACAGAATCCAACCCTTTGGTCAATGGAGATTGCACATGGGAGTCTTAGAATGCTAGAGTGGGAAGGTGCCTCATGGGCCATAGAGTCCAACCCTTTGGTCAATGGAGATTGCACAGGGAGTCCTAGAATGCTAGAGTGGGAAAGTGCCTCATGGGACATAGAGTCCAACCCTTTGGTCAATGGAGATTGCACATGGAGTCCTAGAATGCTAGAGTGGGAAAGTGCCTCATGGGACATAGAGTCCAACCCTTTGGTCAATGGAGATTGCACATGGAGTCCTGGAATGCTAGAGTGGGAAAGTGCCTCATGGGACATAGAGTCCAACCCTTTGGTCAATGGAGATTGCACATGGAGTCCTAGAATGCTAGAGTGGGAAAGTGCCTCATGGGACATAGAGTCCAACCCTTTGGTCAATGGAGATTGCACATGGAGTCCTAGAATGCTAGAGTGGGAAAGTGCCTCATGGGACATAGAGTCCAACCCTTTGGTCAATGGAGATTGCACATGGAGTCCTGGAATGCTAGAGTGGGAAGGTGCCTCATGGGACATAGAGCCCAATGGAGATTGCACATGGAGTCATAGAATCTTAGACTGGGAAGGTGCCTCATGAGACACTGAGTCCAATGGAGACTGCATTCTCCCTATAGGATCTAGGACTCTAAGGTGCCTCATGGGACATAGAGTCCAACCTTGGTGCTTAATGCACAAAAAGGCATACAATGTTGGAGGGGGGAAGTTGCCTCATGGAACATAGAGTCCAACTCACTAATCCATTCAATCAAAATGGAGTAGTGGGTTGGACTCTATATCCCATGATATAGAGTCCTGTTGTTTGTTATAAGTTGTTGTAAACCGCGTTGAGTCGCCGGCTAGGCTGAGAAACGGCAGTATACAAGTATAGCAAATAAATAAATAAATAAATAAATTGGACTCTATGTTCCATGAGGCAATTCTCCAGCAGGGAGCTGTCCAGCATTTTTTTAGAAGACATCCAAAGATATTGCAGTCCTACCTACAGCCTAAATGAACAAAACACTATAGAACACCATTATCAAAAGAGTTCAGGAAATTATGGACTGCAGTTCCCATAATCCCTCACCCCTTGTGGACACTGGGAGTCGCAGTCCAAAAAGACAACAAAATATGGAGCTGTGTTCCTATAGGGTGAGCTATCAAAGAGGAGGCTACGCATCATGTTCTGCTTTGAAGCCAGCTTAGGACCTTGCAAGGTGGGCCAAGTCCTGCAGATCAAACTATCAATTTCCTTGCCTCCTCTTGGGGATTCTGGGATTTGTAGTCCGTAAGAGGGAATCCTGCCGTATCATCTTTTTCCCAACGTGGGTCCCACTTCGCTCAGCAACCGACGCGCCAAGAGAAGCGTTGGAATTATCTCAGTGGGAGGCCGGTGGCGAGGAAGCATTGAAAATATTCCTCCCATCCTCCGAAAAAATGGATCTCATTACGGGAGTTAGAGGGATTAAAGAGGATTAAAGGCAACCGGTTGGGCGGGACCAAAAGAGAGGAGAGGAGGAAATTGCCACCGAAAAGGGAAAGCCTCTTTCCTGAACTTGGAGACGATGAGATAGAGATGGGACACTCAGAGGTCATCTAGTCTAACCCACTCCGGGAAGGCAATAGCGTCCACTTACAATTTTCTGTATTGCAACCATAGAACTAACTGTGGAATTAATGTGCTTGAACGTCAATGGGTCCACTAAAATGGGATCTAGGGAGTTGTAGTTTGCCTTCAAGACCTTGCAAAACTACAGCTCCCGGGATTCAATCACATGGAGCCATGGCAGTTCAAGCACATTCGTAGAGTTAATTCTATGGTTAGAAGATAGTAAACAAATCCAATTGCTTTCCAGGAGTGGGTCAGACTAGATGACCTCTAAGTGTCCCATCCCAACGCCTTCTCTCCTCCAAGCTCTCCTTCTCCTTTTCTCCACCAACGCCCTGCTTGCGTCTTCATTCTTATTCTTGGCCTGCTTTCCTATATGATAGATAGATAGATAAATAGATAGATATTGCTCTATACATCCACACGCCAAGCACCAAAAAGGAAGCTCTCCCTCCCTTTGCCCTGTTTTGCAAAGCCTTTGAAGCTCTTCCCCCAACGGACGCCGTTTGGCTTTCCCCGGAGGCTGAGCTGTCTTCACATGCCGCGCCATGTGGGCTGCGCTTGGATCAGGGCCCCAGGCCCTCTGAGGCTCACGCAAAATCTATGTTAACGTGTGCGAGCAGCACAGACATACAAAAGGTGCCAAAGCTATCTATCAGGTGCAAAAGCTAGTTAGGAAGCTGGAGAGCGAGACATCCATTTTTCAGGTGCAAGACATATATGTGTGTGTGTAGAACCTATAGATATTGGTATCCATTTTTTCAGATGCAATATATGTGTGTGTGCATGTACAAGCTATAGATATATCCATTTTTCACGTGCAATACATATATGTGTGTGTGCATGTACAAACTATAGATATATCCATTTTTCACGTGCAATACATATATATGTGTGTGCATGTACAAACTATAGATATATCCTTTTTTCAGGTGCAATACATGTGTGTGTGTGTACAAGCTATAGATATATCCATTTTTCAGGTGCAATACATATATGTGTGTGTGCATGTAGAAGCTATAGATATATTCATTTTTCAGGTGAAATACATATATGTGTGTGTGCATATAGAAGCTATAGATATATTCATTTTTCAGGTGAAATACATATATGTGTGTGTGCATATAGAAGCTATAGATATATTCATTTTTCAGATGCAATACATATATGTGTGTGTGCGTATACAAGCTATAGATATATTGTGTACAAGCTATAACTATATCTGTTTTTCATGTGCAATACATATATGTGTGTGTGCGTATACAAGCTATAGCTATATAGTGTACAAGCTATAAATATATCAGTTTTTCAGGTGCAAGACATATGTGTGTGTGCATATAGAAGATATAGATATAGGTATCTATTTTTTCAGGTGCAATATATGTGCATATAGAAGCTACAGGTTTCAGGTGAAATGCATTTTTCAGGTGCAATGCATATGTGTGCATGTGCATTTACATGCTATAGATATATCAATTTTTCAGGTGCAATACATATGTGTGTGTGTGTAGGAGCTATAGATATTGGTATCCATTTTTTCAGGTGCAATATATGTGCGTGTGCATGTTGAAGCTATAGATATATTCATTTTTCAGGTGCAATACATATATGTGTGTACACATGTACAAGCTATATATATATATATCTGTTTTCAGGTGCAATACATATGTGTGTACGTGCATGTACAAGCTATAGATATATACATTTTTCAGGTGCAAGACATATATGTGTATTTGCATGTACAAGATATAGATATATCCATTTTTCAGATGCAATACATATGTATGTGTGTGTGCATGTACAAGCTATATATATATCTGTTTTTCAGGTGCTATACATATGTGTATGTGTACAAGCTATAGATATATCCATTTTTCAGGTGCTATACATTTGTGTGTGCATGTACAAGCCCTATAGTTCTGTTTTTCAGATGCTACGTGGATGAGTGTAAGTGTGCAAGATAATAGATAGATAACTATATAGACAGTCAGACAGATAGATAAAGAGATATATCCATTTTCAAGCATAATACATATATACATGAGCATGTGTGTAAGCTATAGATATATTCATTTTTTCACTTATTACACACATACATATACACGTCTATCGATATATAAAGAGATAAATAGATATACCCACTTTTCAGTATATGTGTGTGTATGATATGTGTGTGCATGTAATTTATATCATACACACACACACATATATAATACCCTTTTCAGATGTAATATATATATGTGTGTGTCTGTATAAGATATAGATATATCCATTTTTCAGATACTCTGTGTGTGTGTGTGTAAGATATAGATATAGCCCCTTTTGCAGGTGCAATGCATCTATATATACGTGTGTGTATATGTGTGTATGTATATCTAAATATTGATGTCTATATTCACGTTTCAGATGCAATTCATATATATGTGTGTCTGTGTGTATATATAAGCTCTTTCTCTCTCTGTGTGTGTGTGTGTGTGTGTGTGTGTGTGTGTATATTCTCTACTTCTCAGGTGTATGCACTGTCAGAGATCTCGTCCACCCTGCCATATGATGTAGTCTCTAGAATCATAGTCCAGCATCCAAACCTCTCCAACACATTGGCTATTGTATTGTCGAAGGCTTTCATGGCCGGAATCACTGGATTGTTGTAGGTTTTTTCGGGCTATATGGCCATATTCTAGAGGCATTTTCTCCTGACATTTTGCCTGCATCTACGGCAAGCATCCTCAGAGGTAATGAGGTCTGTTGGAACTAGGAAAAAGGGTTTATATATCTGTGGAATGACCAGGGTGGAACAAAGAACTCTTGTCTGTTGGAGCTAGGTGTGAATGTTTCAACTGACTACCTTGATTAGCATTTGATTGCCTTGCAGTGCCTGGAGCAATCTTTTGTTGAGAGGTGATTAGGTGTCCTTGTTTGTTTCCTCTGTTGTTGTGCTGTTCTAAATTTAGAGGGGTTTTTTTAATACTGGTAGCCAAATTTTGTTCCTTTCATGGTTTCCTCCTTTCTGTTGAAATTGTCCACATGCTTCTTGTGGGTTTCAATGGCTTCTCTGTGTAACCTGACATGGTGGTTGTGAGAGTGGTCCAGCATTGCTGTGTTCTCAAATAATATGTTGTGCCTAGGTTGGTTCCTCAGGTGTTCTGCTATGGCTGACATCTAATCACCTCTCAACAAAAGATTGCTCTAGGCACTGTCAGGCAATCAAATGCTAATCAAGGTGGCCAGTTGAAACATTCACACCTAGCTCCAACAGACAAGAGTCCTTTGTCCCGCCCTGGTCATTCCACAGATATATAAACCCATTTTTCCTAGTTCCAACAGACCTCACTACCTCTGAGGATGCTTGCCATAGATGCAGGCGAAATGTCAGGAGAAAATGCCTCTAGAGCATGGCCATATAGCCTGAAAAAAAACTACAAAAACACACTGTCTCTTTGTGGCAACCTGGTATTCATTGGTGGTCTCCCATCCAAAAATGAACCAGGGCCAACCCTGCTTAGCAGGGGACTCCAACTCCAACTCCAACTTCCTCTCTTTAACACATTTCAAATGTAATTTGGCCCATCGTTTACGATTCCAAGGGTGTGCGGCGGTTGTTGTTTCCCTCCCCCCACTTACAGCCGTCGACAGCTGTCAAGATGCATTCCTTGAACTGGTTTTATGATTTCTCAATAAAAGGCTGCTTTGTGGATTGGATCAAGTATGCGCCGTGCATTGTTTTCACCTCTCAGGCCTTTCCCGACCCCTTGAGAATAATTCTAGTATTAAGCCTTGAACACCTTGAATCCTTTTGAGTAGTGGGTGCATCTACACTGTAGGATTAATGCAGTTTGTCAGCCCTTGAACTGCCATGGCTCAATGCTATGGGATCCCAGGAGATGTAGTTCTGCAAGGTCTTCAGCCTTCTCTGCCAAAGGGTGCTGGTGCCTCACTAAACTACAATTCCCAGGATTCCATTGCACCAAGCCAAGGCATTTGAACTGCTGTCAAACTGGATTAATTCTGCAATGTAGAGTCACTCATAGCCGTGTGATGTTCGGCACAGCATGCTTTGACTCAAAATCAGGGCCCAATAAAAGCAAGATTGGTTGTCGACAAACATTGCCGCCAGCTGCCAGGAAAAAAAATCTTTCCTCCTTACAGAGAATCTGAGTTGCCTGCTAATGCCTCTCCTGCAGAAGAGCCAGCCCCTGGTGCCAGGTATTTCCACAGAAGGAAGGAAGGAGGAAGGGAGAGAAGGATAGAGAGAAGAAAGGGAAGGAGGGAGGGAAAGAATGAAGGAGAGAAGGAGGAAAGGAAGAAAAGAAGGTAGGGATGAGAAAAGGAGAGAAAGGTGGGAGGGGAGGAAGGAGAGATAGAGGGAGAGAGGGAGGGAGGGAGGGAGGGAGGGAGGGAAGGAAGGAAGGAAGGAAGGAAGGAAGGAAGGAAGGGAGGGAGAGAAGGATAGAGAGAAGAAAGGGAAGGAGGGAGGTAGGGAAAAAATGAAGGGGAGAAGGAGGGAAGGAGGAAAAGAAGGTAGGAATGAGAGGAGAGAAAGGTAGGAGAGAAGGAAGGAGAGATAGAGGGAGGGAAGAGAAGAAGGAAGGAAGGAAGGAAGGAAGGAGAGAAGGAGGGAGGGAGAGGGGGAGGGAGGGAAAGAATGAAGGGGAGAAGGAGGAAAGGAGGAAAAGAAGGTAGGGATGAGAGAAGGAGAGAAAAATGGGAGGAAGGAGAGATAGATGGAGGGATGGAGGGAGGGAGGAAGGAAGGAAGGAGAGATAGAGGGAGGGAAGGGAGGGAGGGAGGGAGGGAGGGAGGAAGGAGAGAAGGAAGGAGGGAGAGAGGAAAGAGAGGGAAGAAAAGGAGGGAAAGAAGGAAGGGCAGAAGGGAGGGAAGGAGGGAGGGAGGGAAGGAGGGAGGAAAAAAGAAAAATGGAGGTAGGGAAGGAGAGATGCAAGAGGAGAAGGGGAGAAGGAGGGAAGGAAGGAAATAGAGAAGGAATGGAGGAGAGAAGGAAGGAGGGAGAGAGGGAAGGGAAGGAGGGAAAAAAGTACAGGAGGAGAAGAAGGAAGGATGGAAAGAAGGAGAAACGGATGGAAGGAGGAAGGCAAGGAAGGAGAGAAGGAGGGAGAGAAAAAAGGGAAAGAGGGAGGGAAGGAATGAAGGGGAGAAGGAGGGAGGGAAAGAAGGTATGAAGAAGAGGGGAGAAAGGTGGGAAGGAAGGAAGGAAGGAAGGAAGGAAGGAAGGAAGGAAGGAAGGAGAGATAGAGGGAAGGAGGGAAGGAGGGAAAGAATAAAGAAAAGAGAAGGAAAGAAGGAAGGAGGAAAAGAAAGAAGAAAGGGGAGAATGAAAGAGAGAAGGAAGGGGGGATGGAGGGAGGTAAGGGAGGAAGGAAGTGCAGAAGGAGGCATGGAAAGAAGGAAGGAAGGGAGGAAGGAATAAAGGAAGGAAGGAAGATATCTAAGCATGCAGCAGACTCTCCGTTAACCAAAACTCTCAAGCAACCAGCATTTTTAAAAACTACAATGTATACTGCATTCACAAAGCTGTTTTCATAATTCACAATGAAACTATGTTACATCACATTTATCTTCACTGTCTTTTACTGATTGTACTTCCATATGGCTACCAAGTCAATCTATAGTTTAAGGTATAGCGTGGCATATCATAAGTTAGGCCTATTTTCAAAATCTACTCTGAAGCAACCAGAAAACTACAAGCATCCCTCATCTACACATTGCTATGGGTGTTGGTTAGTTGGGAGCCAACTGGGAAAGGCAGGAAACAAATACAAATTCTATTATTATCATCATCATCATCATCATCATCACTAGCCGTCCCCTGCCACGTGTTGCTGTGGCCCACATGGGGGTTCTGTGTGGGAGGCTTGACCCAATTCTATCGTTGCTGGGGTTCAGAATGCTCTGTGATTGTAGGTGAACTATAAATCCCAGCAACTACAACTCCCAAATGTCAAGATTCTATTTTCCCCAAACTCCACCAGTGTTCACGTTTGGGCATATTGAGTATTCGTGTAGAGTTTGGTCCAGATCCATCATTGTTTGAGTCCTCAGTGCTCCCTGGATATAGATGAACTACAACTCCAAAACCAAAGGACACTGCCCACCAAACCCTTCCAGTATTTTCTATTGATCATGGGAGAACTGTGTGCCAATTTTGTTCAATTCAATTATTGGTAGAGTTCAGAATGCTCTTTGATTGTAGGTGAACTATAAATCCCAGTGTGACGATGTGTAAATTTTATTCCTTTGGTTATGTGTAGTTTGGACAATGGTTTAGGGATGGTAAGTATGGGAGGTTATGTTTTGTGGGAGTGGCTTGATGTTAGCTAAGTTGCCATAGCAACAGGGGCGGAGCTAACCGCCTCTTCAGGGGCAGCTGTGTTTTAAAAATTAGTCTGTAGCCGGTGAGCTACAGGAAGAGACTAATTTCTCTAGTGGGAGAAATAGGGAATTAGTCAGTGGCCGGAGAGCTGCTGAAAAAGACACTGAATCCTTTGGGGGAGATTCAGGGAATGTGTCTGTAGCCAGTGTGCTATAGGGAAAAACTGAATCTCTTAGAGATTCAGGGAATCAATTGGTGACCAAAGTGGTTGCAGAGAAGGACCCGGTACAGGGGTTGTTGATTCTGAATTAAGAATCAAGGTTTGGCTGGGTTTAAGCCTGTTGTGCCAGCTGTGAAACCTTATGAAGTGTTTGCCTGAGTTTACTCATGAAACCTTTCCAATGTAACCATCAAGATTTATGCCTCTTTTGAAGAACAGTTATACATTGTTATACTCCTGTTAAAATAAACTTGTTACTTTTTCCTCAAGCCTTGCCTGATACAGTTTCTTCTAAGTTGAACAGCCTGCAATAATAAAGTCAGCCAGAAACAGTCCCTTTATAAAATAGTTCCTAGGCTGATATTGATCGTTGCCCGGCTTCCCTCATAGATTAGGTGGCAGTGGGTGTTTTACCACGTGCACCTTCACAATTGGTGGTATTCGGTGGCATTAAAACGGTCATCGTTACAATTGGTGGCAGCAGTTTAATAACGACACTCCTTCACACCAGCAACTTCAACTCCCAAATGTCAAGGTCTATTTTCCCCAAACTCCACCAGTGTTCACATTTGGGCATATTGAGTATTCGTGTAGAGTTTGGTCCAGATCCATCATTATTTGAGTCCTCAGTGCTCCCTGGATATAGGTGAACTACAACTCCAAAACAAAAGGACACTGCCCACCAAACCCTTCCAGTATTTTCTGTTGGTCATGGAAGTTCTGTGTGCCATGTTTGGTTCAATTCCATTGTTGGTGTGGTTCAGAATGCTCTTTGATTGTAGGTGAACTATAAATCCCAGCAATTACAACTCCCAAATGTCAAGGTCTATTTCCTTTAAACTCCATCTGTGTTCATATTTGGGCATATTGAATATTTGTGCCAAGTTTGGTCCATATCCATCACTGAGTGCACTGTGCTCTCTAGACGTAGGTGAACTACAACTCCAAAACTCAAGGACAGTGCCCACCAAACCCAGTATTTTCTGTGGGTCATGGGAATTCTGTGTGGCCCACATGGGGGTTCTGTGTGGGAGGTTTGACCCAATTCCAGATGTATCATTGTTTGAGTCCACCGTGCTCTCTGAATGTAGGTGAACTACATCTCCAAAACTCAAGGTTAATGCCCACCAAACCCTTCCAGTATTTTCTGTTGGTCATGGAAGTTCTGTGTGCCATGTTTGGTTCAATTCCATTGTTGGTGTGGTTCAGAATGCTCTTTGATTGTAGGTGAACTATAAATCCCAGCAATTACAACTCCCAAATGTCAAGGTCTATTTCCTTTAAACTCCATCTGTGTTCATATTTGGGCATATTGAATATTTGTGCCAAGTTTGGTCCATATCCATCACTGAGTGCACTGTGCTCTCTAGACGTAGGTGAACTACAACTCCAAAACTCAAGGACAGTGCCCACCAAACCCAGTATTTTCTGTGGGTCATGGGAATTCTGTGTGGCCCACATGGGGGTTCTGTGTGGGAGGTTTGACCCAATTCCAGATGTATCATTGTTTGAGTCCACCGTGCTCTCTGAATGTAGGTGAACTACATCTCCAAAACTCAAGGTCAATGCCCACCAAACCCTTCCAGTATTTTCTGTTGGTCATGGAAGTTCTGTGTGCCATGTTTGGTTCAATTCCATTGTTGGTGCGGTTCAGAATGCTCTTTGATTGTAGGTGAACTATAAATCCCAGCAACTACAACTCCCAAATGACAAAATCATTTTTTTAGTGAAGGTCATACATTGGGTTGTTGGGTGTCTTGTGTCCAAATTTGGTGTCAATTTGTCCATCTGTTAATCCCACAAACAAACATTACATTTTAATTTATATTATTATTATTATTATTATTATTATTATTATTATTATTATTATTATGGCCATTGCAATGGGTTTAGGGGCCAGTTGATGCCTTTTAGAGCCAGTCCTTATGGTTGGGGTCAGCCAATGGCTCAATTGATGGTGCCTTGCTATTGACCTCTTCCCACATGAGACTCCTGGGCCGTGGATGGAGAATGTCACCGTATGGATCCAGCCCCGCATCCCGCTGTGCCGCTGGCCTCTCTCTTTCCAGCCCATCCATCTTGGCTGAAAAGGACACCGGGGTGGGGAGGGGGAGGCATTATTTACGCAGGCGGCAAAGAAAATCAATGGGGGGGAAATGGGAAACAAAAAAAAAATCTATTTTCCAATTTGTTAAATGTGGCTTGTAAAAAAAATTACATAAAATTGATTAGGTTGCCATTGCCAAATGGGGGGCTCCTTCTGAACCCATAAAGTAACTGGGGAAAAAATCGTATATACCTTTCTTGAATTTAGGGTGCATCTACACTGTAGGATGAATGCAGTTTGAAACCAATGAATGATACAAAATCATGAGAGTTGTAGTTTCACTAAGGACGCATCTACTATAGGGTGAATGCAGTTGAAGACCACTTTAATTGCCATGGCTCAATACTATGGAATCCTAGGAATTGTAGTTTCACTAACGTTGCATCTACTATAGGATGAATGCAATTGAACTGCCATGGCTCAAGGCTATGGAATCATGGAAGTTGTAGTTTTACTAAGGTCACATCTACTATAGGGTGAATGCGGTTTAAGACCACTTTAATTACCATGACTCAATACTATGGAATCCTAGGAATTGTAGTTTCACCAAAGCTGCATCTACTATAGGATGAATGCAATTTAGTACCACTTGAATTGTCATGGCTCAAAGCTATGGAATCATGGGAGTTGTAGTTTCACTAAGGGTACATCTACTGTAGGGTGAATGCAGTTTAAGACCACTTTAATTGCTATGGCTCCGTACTATGGAATTGTAGTTTCACTAAGTCTGCATCTACTATAGGATGAATGCAATTTGGCACCACTTGAACTGTCATGGCTCAAGGATATGGAATCATGGGAGTTGTAGTTTCACTAAGGGTAGATCTACTGTAGGGTGAATGCTGTTTGAGACCACCTGAACCGCCATGGCTGAATGCTACGAAATTATGGGAGTTGTAGTTTCACTAAGGGTACATCTACATTCTACTGTAGTGTGAATGCAGTTTGAGACCACCCAAACTGCCATGGCTGAATGCTACGAAATTATGGGAGCTGTAGTTTCACTAGGGATGCATCTACTGTAGGATGAATGCAATTTGGCACCACTTGAACTGTCATGGCACAAGGCTATGGAATCGTGGGAGTTGTAGTTTCACTAAGGGTACATCTACTGTAGGATGAATGCAATTTGGTACGACTTGAACTGTCATGGCTCAAGGCTATGGAATCCTAGAAATTGTAGTTTCACTAAGGGTACATCTACTGTAGGGTGAATGCAGTTTGAGATCACCCGAACTGCCATGGCTGAATGCTACGAAATTATGGGAGTTGTACTTTCACTAAGGGTACAGTTTGGAACCATTTGAACTCTCATGGCTCAATGCTATGGAATCTAGGGAGTGGTGGTTTCAGTAAGGGTACATCTACACTGTAGAATGGATGCATTTTGGCACCACGAATTGGCATAGCTCAAAGATATGGAATCCTGGGAGTTGTAGTTTCACTAAGGGTGCAGAATGAATGTAATTCAGAAACACTAACGTGGCTCAAGGATATGGAATCCTGGGAGTTGTAGTTTCCCAAGGTCTTGCACCTTGTCTATCAGAGTGCTGGTACCTTACCAAACTACAAATCCCATTACTCCATAGCACTGAGGCATGGTAGTAAGATTGGGGTCAAACTGCATTCATTATACAGTGTAGACGCAGCTACTGAAGTGTGTGTGTATGTATGTGTATGTGTATGTGTATGTATGTATGTGCCAGCCCTAGGCTCTGGAACCAATGTAATATCCTTCATTAGCACAGACCAATAGTTTATTACTGGGCCGATCGTCTGGAACGATACTGGGATTAATTGTTGATAGCCAGCTCCGGCGCCTGAAATCCTGCTGGAAAGCTGCATCTTTTTAATCTGTGATTAATGAATTAATTGATTGCGGGGCCGATTAATCCCATTAAAGGCTCCCAGACGGAGGAAGGGAAGATTCGGTGTCTTTCCATCCCACATACGATGGTGAAAATGGATGCATTTCTCAATGCATCTACATAGTAGAACGAATGCGGTTTGATACCACTTTAAGTGCTATGGCATCCTGGGAGTTATAGTTTGCAAAGGAGGGCTAAAGACCTTGTCAAACTACATTTCCCAGGACCCCATGACTTTGCAATATGGCATTTAAATGGGTGTGAAACTGCATTCCTTCTGCAGTGTAGATGCAACCTTTGTCCTTCAATTTAGGGAGGCCAGGAATGGCAGCCCCTGGGAGTTATAGTTTGCACTCTTTGGTGGAGGAGGGTTAAAGACCTTGTCAAACTACATCTCCCAGGACCCCATGACTTTGCAATATGGCATTCAAATGAGTGTCAAACTGCATTTGTTTTGCAGTGTAGATGCAACCTTTGTCCTTCAATTTAGGGGGGCCAGGAATAGCAGGCCCTGGGAGTTATAGTTTGCACACTTTGGTGGAGGAGGGCTAAAGACCTTGTCAAATTACATCTCCCAGGACCCCATGACTTTGCAATATGGCATTTAAATGGGTGTGAAACTGCATTCCTTCTGCAGTGTAGATGCAACCTTTGTCCTTCAACAGCAGGCCCTGGGAGTTATAGTTTGCACTCTTTGGCAAAACTACATCTCCCAGAACACCAAACTACATCTGTCAAACTACATCTCCCAGATGTAGTTTGTCAAACTACATCTCCCAGAACACCATGACTTCGGAATATGGCATTTAAATGGGTGTCAAACTGCTCTTTGGTGGACAGGGCTAAAGACCTTGTCAAACTACATCTCCCAGGACCCCATGACTTTGCAATATGGCATTTAAATGGGTGTGAAACTGCATTCCTTCTGCAGTGTAGATGCAACCTTTGTCCTTCAATTTAGGGAGGCCAGGAATGGCAGGCCCTGGGAGTTATAGTTTGCACTCTTTGGTGGAGGAGGGCTAAAGACCTTGTTAAACTACATCTCCCAGGACCCCATGACTTTGCAATATGGCATTTAAATGGGTCCGAAAATGCATTCCTTCTGCAGTGGAGATGCAACCTTTGTCCTTCCATTGAGGGAAGCCAGCGATGGAAGGCTCTGGGAGTTATAGTTTGCACTCTTTGGTGGAAGAGAGCTAAAGACCTTGTCAAACTACATCTCCCAGGACCCCATGACTTTGCAATATGGCATTTAAATGGGTGTGAAACTGCATTCCTTCTGCAGTATAGATGCAACCTTTGTCCTTACATTGAGGGAGGCTGGCGACAGAAGGCGAAGCACGAGGGTACGGCAGGCCCTGGGAGTTATAGTTTGCACTCTTTGGCAGGCAGGGCTAAAGACCTTGTCAAACTACATCTCCCAGGACCCCATGACTTTGGAATATCACATTTAAATCAGTATCGAATTACTCTTTGGCATACAGGACTAAAGACCTTGTCAAACTACATCTCCCAGGACCCCATGACTTTGGAATATAGCATTTAAATGGGTGTGAAACTGCATTCCTTCTGCAGTGTAGATGCAACCTTTGTCCTTCAATTTAGGGAGGCCAGGAATGGCAGACCCTTGGAGTTATAGTTTGCACACTTTGGTGGAAGAGGGCTAAAGACCTTGTCAAACTACATCTCCCAGAACCCCATGACTTTGGAATATAGCATTTAAATGGGTGTGAAACTGTATTCCTTCTGCAGGGCAGATGCAACCTTTGTCCTTCAATTTAGAAAGTCCAGCAATGGAAGGCGACGCACAAGGGAATGGCAGGCCCTGGGAGTTATAGTTTGCATTCTCTGGCAGAGAGGGCTAAAGACCTTGTCAAACTACACCTCCCAGGATCCCATGACTTTGCAATATGCCATTTAGATGGGTGTCAAACTGCTCTTTGGCGGACAGGACTAAAGACCTTGTCAAACTACATCTCCCAGGACCTCATAACTTTGGAATAAGGCATTTAAATGGGTGTCAAACTGCATTCGTTCTGCAGTGTAGATGCAACCTTTGTCCTTCAATTTAGGGAGGCCAGGAATGGCAGGCCCTGGGAGTTATAGTTTGCACCCTTTGGCGGAGGAGGGCTAAACACCTTGTCAAACTACATCTCCCAGGACCCCATGACTTTGGAATATTGCATATAAATGGGTATCAAATTGCTCTTTGGCGGACAGGACTAAAGACCTTGTCAAACTACATCTCCCAGGACCCCATAACTTTGGAATATGGCATTTAAATGGGTGTCAAACTGCATTCGTTCTGCACTGTAGATGCAATCTTTGTCCTTCAATATAGGGAGGCTGGCAATGGAAGCCGAAGCAAAACAGTATGGCAGGCCCTGGGAGTTATAGTTTGCACTCTTTGGCAGACAGGGCTAAAGACCCTGTCAAACTACATCTCCCAGAACTCCATGACTTTGGAATATGGCATTTAAATGGGTGTCAAATTGCTCTTTGTCGGACAGGACTAAAGACCTTGTCAAACTACATCTCCCAGGACACCATAACTTTGAAATATGGCATTTAAATGGGTGTCAATCTGCATTCCTTCTGCAGTGTAGATGCAAGCTTTGTCCTTCAATGTAGGGAGGCCGTCCATGGAAGGCGAAGCAGGAGGGAACGGCAGGCTCTGAGAGGATCAGCCCATATGCAAGGTTCTCCTTGAGGCTTGTCTTAATTAGTCCATATGTCACTCGCCTCTAGCAGCCTCCAATTAGGTTAACATTATTATTCTTTTTTTCCCTCTTCCCCTGGACTCAATGCAAATAAAAGGAACCTGGGTGTGTATATCTGCATAGCTGCAAGGGAGGCGTCCAGAGTAAAAAAATGGGAAAGGAATCATGCGCTATAATGGCTTGAGCATCAGACTACCATGCTGGAAACCCAGCCGTTGAGCAAGGAAGTGAGTAAATAGAACCTTAGGGAGCATCTACACTATCGAAGGAATGCACTTTGACACTACTTTCATGCACTTTGGCACCAGAAAAGCTTTCTCGTTATAGCAGATTGTTAGACTATAATAATAATAATATTAATAATAATAATAATGGCTGAAACAATAGATCACATCCTCAGCTGCTGCAAGAAGATCGCGGACAGACTACAAGCAGAGGCACAACACTGTTGCTCAGATGATTCACCGGAACCTGTGCTACAAACACCATCTGCCTGCGACAAAGAAGTGGTGGGATCACAAGCTGGAAAGAGTTACAGAGAATGAACACGTCAAACTACTCTGGGACTTCCAGATTCAGACTGACACAGTTTTGGAGCAAAACACTCCTGACCTCATGATTGTTAAAAAGCAAAGTATGGATTGTCGATGTTGCAATCCTAGGTGACAGCAGGATCGAAGAGAAACAAA
Source organism: Anolis sagrei (assembly GCF_037176765.1). Lineage (NCBI taxonomy): Eukaryota > Metazoa > Chordata > Lepidosauria > Squamata > Anolidae > Anolis > Anolis sagrei. Next base: position 79,425,189 of record NC_090035.1, on the reverse strand, counting down.
TGGAAAAGCTGACACGAAATGAGGATTTAAAGATTGAACTGCAAAGACTCTAGCACAAGCCACTCAAGGGGGTCCCAGTGGTGATCGGCACACTGGGTGCAATGCCTAAAGACCTTGGCCTGCACTTAAACACAATCGGCGCTGACAAAATGACCATGTTCCAGCTACAAAAGGCCACCTTACTGGGATCTACACACATTATTCGCCGATACATCACACAGTCCTAGACACTTGGAAAGTGTCCAACATGTGATCCAATACAACAGCCAGCACTGTGGATTCACTGTCTACTGTGGATTCATCTTGTTGTGTTTCCAATCTATATAAATAAAAACGCAATGTTAGTTTGTGGGATTGACAGAACTCAAAAACCACTGGACCGTTTGACACCAAATTTGGACACAAGACACCTAACAACACAATGTAGGTCCTTCACTCAAAAAAAAAAAAAAAGATTTTGTCATTTGGGAGTTGTAGTTGCTGGGATTTATAGTTCACCTACAATCAAGGAGCATTCTGAACCCCACCAATGATGGAATTGAACCAAACATGGCACACAGAACTTCCATGACCAACAGAAAATACTGGAAGGGTTTGGTGGGCATTGACCTTGAGTTTTGGAGTTGTAGTTCACCTACATCCAGAGAGCACGGTGCACTCAGTGATGGCTATGGACCAAACTTGGCACAAATACTCAATATGCCCCAATGACAATACTGGTGGAGTTTGGGGAAAATAGAATCTTGACATTTGGGAATTGTAGTTGCTGGGATTTATAGTTCACCTACAATCACGGAGCATTCTGAACCCCACCAACGATAGAATTGGGCCAAACCTCCCACACAGGACCCCCATGTGGGCCACAGCAACGCGTGGCAGGGGATGGCTAATAATAATAATAATAATAATAATAATAATAATAATAACTTTATTTTCATACCCCGCCAACCATCTCCCCAAGGGGACTTGGGGCGGCTTACAAGGGACAAGCCCAAAAATTACAATTAGAACACAACTTATTAGAAACATCAGATAAAATCACAATTGTAAACAACATCAAAACAATACGGCTGAGAAAAAGAACATAGCTGAGGTTCAGGCTCAATGAATCATAGAATCAAAGAGTCGGAAGAGACCTCATGGGCCATCCAGTCCAACCCCATTCTGCCAAGAAGCAGGAATATTGCATTCAAATCACCCCTGACAAATGGCCATCCAGCCTCTGTTTAAAAGCTTCCAAAGAAGGAGCTTCCACCACACTCCGGGGCAGAGAGTTCCACTGCTGAACGGCTCTCACAGTCAGGAAGTTCTTCCTCATGTTCAGATGGAATCTCCTTTCTTGTAGTTTGAAGACATTGTTCCGCGTCCTAGTCTCCAGGGAAGCAGAAAACAAGCTTGCTCCCTCCTCCTCCCTGTGGCTTCCTCTCACATATTTATACATAGCTATCATATCCCCTCTCAGCCTTCTCTTCTTCAGGCTAAACATGCCCAGCTCCTTAAGCCGCTCCTCATAGGGCTTGTTCTCCAGACCTTTTATCATTTTAGTCGCTCTCCTCTGGATGAGTGCAACACATGCTGATGGGAGCGCAAGGAAAGTGTGTGGTGTCAAACTGCAATGATGGACATGCTTCCTTAGTGCAACTGCAACTCCCAGGACTCCATTGCATTGAGCCATAGGCAATCCAAATGGGGTCGAAGTGCATTCACGCTGAATTCATTCTCTGCGGCACAACCGGTGCCAAGCGTTGACCATACCAGGATCAAAGATAAGCCAAGATGGGCACAAAGAAGATGCTGGTGGACTCCAAAATTGGCTGCCCATTGGAGCCGCCTGTTTTTCTTGGCCCCTTTGCCGGCTTCGGTTTGCCCAGGCTGCTCCCAATTAGCCAACGGTGGTGAGCGCCAACTGGACAAAGGACGCCAAGGAAAACTTTGGCCGGGCTGTGGAGTGGGCAGCAGCTGGATGGAGACGTGGAGATGATTATCTGCCTTGGATGGCTTGGTTGGGACCTTCCCCTCCACTGAGTTCTCGATCGAGGAGGAAATTGACCATCCCTGGTCTGGGATGCCGAAGATTGAATTGGACTGTGTTTGGATTGGATTGGTGTCACAGCAAATCGACTCAAGAAGGCAAAGCAGACGGCATTCAAATGACTCCCAAGATGTTGTCGAAGGCTTTCGTGGCCAAAATCACTGGGTTGCTGTGAGTTTTCCGGGCTGTCTAGCCATGTTCCAGAAGCATTCACTCTTCATGTTTCGCCCACATCTCTGGCAGGCATTCTCAGAGGTTATGAGGTCCCACATCTCCCACATCTCTGGCAGGCATCCTCAGAGGTTATGAGGTCCTCACAACCTCTGAGGATGCCTGCCACAGATGTGGGAGAAACGTCAGGAAAGGATGCTTCTGAAACATGGCCAGACAGCCCAGAAAACTCATAGCAACCAAGACTCCCAAGATATTTGGGTGATTCTGGAGATCTGGATTCAAATGTCTCATTAAGCATCAAAACAACATTGGGCGACTCTGGGCATATCAAAAGCCTCATCCGCACAGCTATATAACAATGCAATTTGGAACAGCACTAGTGTAGACTCATATACTGACCGTATATTGTTTGTGTAGACTCATATAACGCAGTAATAACTGCATTACATGAGTCTATATCAGCATTACATGAGTCTATATCAGGACCCTTGGGGTGGGGTAGTGAGGGGGTGTCAGAGGGGTCACCAAAGACCATCAGAAAATACAATATTTTCTGTTGGTCATGAGGGTTCTATGTGGGGCATTTGGTCCAATTCTATCATTGGTGGGTTCCAAGGGGCACTTTGGTTGTAGGTGAACTATAAATCCCAGCAACTACAAGTCCAAAATGTCAAGTCTATTTTATCCCAAACTCCACCAGTGTTCACATTTGGGCATGTTGAGTAATCGTGCCAAGTTTGGTCCAGATCCATCATTGCTTGCGTCCACAGTGCTCTCTGGATGTAGGTGAACTACAACTCCCAAACTCAAGGTCAATGCCCACCAAAGTCTTCCAGTATTGTCTCATGGTCATGGGAATTCTGTGTGCCAAGTTTGGTTCAATTCCATCATTTTTGGAGTTCAGAATGGTCTTTGATTGTAGGCGAACTATAAATCCCAGCAACTACAACTCCCAAATGTCAAGCCAATTTCCCCCCAAACTCCACCAGTGTTCACATTTGGGCATAATGAATATTTGTGCCAAGTTCAGTCCTGATCCATCATTGTTTGAGTCCACAGTTCTCTCTGGATGGAGGTGAACTACAACTCCCAAACTCAAGGTCAATGACCATCAAACCCTTCCAGTATTTTCTGTTAGTCATCGGAGTTCTGTGTGCCGAGTTTGGTTCAATTCCATAGTTGGTGGAGTTCGGAATGCTCTTTGATTGTAGGTGAATTATAAATCCCAGCAACTACAACTCCCAAATGACAAAATCAATCTACCCACCCCCCCACCCCACCCATATTCAAATGTGGGTATATTGGGTATTTGTGTCAAATTTGGTCCAGTGAATGGAAATACATTCTGCTTATCAGGTATTTACATGATGATTCATAATAGTAGCAAAATTATCATTGTGAAGTAGCAATGAAAATAATGTTATGGTTGGGGGTCACCTTCCTAACGCCGTGACCCCTTGATACAGTTCCTCCTGCTGTGGTGACCCCCCAACAATAACATTATTTTCGTTGCTACTTCATAACTGTCATTTTGCAACTGTTATGAATTGTCATGTAAATATTAGTATTTTCATTCACTGGACCAAATTTGGCACAAATACCCGATACACCCAAATTTGAATACTGACGGGGTGGGGGGGGGGGTGATTTTGTCATTTGGGAGTTATAGATGCTGGGATTTATAGTTCGCCTAAAATCACAGAGCATTCTGAACTCCACCAATGATGGAATTGAACCAAGCTAGGCAGAGAGAACTCCCATGATCAACAGAAAATACTGGAAGGGTATGGTAGGCATTGACCTTGAGTTCTGGATTTGTAGTTCACCTCCATCCAGAGAGCACTGTGGACTCAAACAATAATGGGTCAGGATCAAACTTGGCAAAAATCCTCAATATGTCCAAATGTCAACACTGGTGGAGTTTGGGGGAAATAGACCTTGACATTTAGGAGTTGTACTTCCTGAGATTTATAGTTCACCTACATCCAGAGAGTACCGTGTACTCAAACAATGATTGCTCAGGACCAAACTTGGACCGAATCCTCCATATGCCCAAATGTGAGCACTGGTGGAGTTTGGTGGAAATAGATCTTGATATTTGGGAGTTGTAGTTGCTGGGATTTATAGTTCACCTACAATCAAAGCGCATTCTGAACTCCTCCAATGATGAAACTGAACTGAACTTGGCACACAGAACTCTCATGACCAACAGAAAATACTGGAAGGGTTTAGCGGGCATGGATCTAGAGTTTGGGAGTTGTAGTTCACCTACATCCAGAGATCACTGTGCACTCAAACATTGATGGATCAGGACCAAAATCAACCCAAATACTCAATATGCCCAAATGTGAACACTGGTGGGGTTTGGGGGAAATAGACCTTGACCTTTGGGAGTTGTAGTTGCTGGGAATTATAGTTCACCTACAATCAAAGAGCATTCTGAACCCCACCAACAATAGAATTGGGCCAAACCTCCCACATAGAATGCCCATGTGGGCCACAGCAATGCCTGGCAGGGGACGGCTAGTCAGAAATGTATGTTTTCTGATGGTCTTTGGTGACCCCTCTGAAACCCCCTTGTGACCTTCCCCCCGGGGATCCCAACCCCCAGGTTGAGAAACGCTGCCATATAATGTAGTATTGAAGTGCATGATATGGCCAGTAGAAACTCCTATGAAGCAGTTCAATGCATGTAAATGCATCATAGGAGTCTACACTGTCCACTTAATGCAGTTTCATCCTGCGTTATATGGCAGAGTAGGTGGGGGCCTCTGTTGGATGCATGGGAGAAGACATGATTGGGTGGCGCGACTCCAGGATCAAGAGCGTGGACTTGTTTAGCACAGCAGCAGACAGACCAACGCTTCATCTAATTATAGTATAGATTTCATAGATTTCTGACCCGGCTGCTCGGGAAAACGAAGCCCTCGCAGACATATTTGAAGGCGCAGAACAAATAATCAGGCGATTAGAAACACTCCGAGTCCATAAATCATTAAATATACAGATAAGATGGGAGCGCCAGATTTTCATGGAATGCGCGGCGCTCATAAATAACGCGGAAAGCAGCCTGGAATGAGCAAAACATGAAAATCATTTGGAAGAGAGGACCGAACTTGACTACTCATAGGGGTGGTTTGGGGTGACTGGTGCTTTGGAATCCTGGGAGTTGTAGTTTGCTAGTTGAAGTAGGGTCAAAGCTTGGACTCTTTGGCAGGGATGATTAAACACCTTGTAAAACTACAACTCCCAAGATTCCGTAGTGAGACTTAAAAGTTAAAGTGGGGCCAAACAGCCATGATTCAATGCTGTGGAATCCTAGCAGTTGTAGTTTATATTCCTTAGCACATGAAGGTAAAAGGTCCTTGTCAAACTACAGCTCCCAGGATTCCATAGGACATATATATACACACACACACACATATACATAGGCTTACTATTTTAACGAGGTCCCTGGTGTTGCAGGTTAAACCGCTGAGCTGCTGAACTTGATGACCAAAAGGTCACAGGTTCAAATCCAGGGAGCTGCATGAGCTTCTGCTGTCAGCCCCAGCTTCTGCCAACCTAGCAGTTCTAAAACAGGCAAATGTGAGTAGATCAATAGGTACCGCTCCGGTGGGAAGGTAACAGCACTCCATGCAGTCATGCAGTGGCCACATGACCTTGGAGGTGTCTACGGACAACGCCGGCTCATTGGCTTAGAAACTGAGATGAGCACCAACCCCCAGAGTCAGACACGACTGGACTTAATGTCAAGGGAAACCTTCATACATATATGCATGTGTGTATGTGTGTGTGTGTGTGTGTGTACACACACACACACAGGGGCTTACTATTTTAAAGAGGCCCCCTAGTGATGCAGCAGGTTAAACCGCTGAGCGGCTGAACTTGCTACCAAAAGGTCGCAGGTGCAAATCCGGGGAGCGGCATGAGCTTCCACTGTCAGCCCCAGCTTCTGCCAATCTAGCAGTTCTAAAACATGCAAATGTGAGTAGATCAATAGGTACTGCTCTGGTGGGAAGGTAAGGGTGCTACATGCAGTCATGCAGGCCACATGACCTTGGAGGTGTCTATGGACAACGCCGGCTCATTGGCTTAGAAATGGAGATGAGCACCAACCCCCAGAGTCGGACATGACTGGACTTAATGTCAAGGGAAACCTTCATACATATATGCATGTGTGTGTGTGTGTGAGCATAGGCTTACTATTTTAAAGAGACCCCCTGGTAGTGCAGCAGGTTAAACTGCTGAGCTACTGACCTTGCTGACCAAAAGGTCACAGGTTCGAATCCGGGGAGCAGGATGAGCTCCCGCTGTCAGCCCCAGCTTCTGCCAACCTAGCAGTTCGAAAAGAGGCAAATGTGAGTAGATCAATAGGTACCACTCCAGTGGGATGTTAATGGTGCTTCATGCAGTCATGCTGGCCACATGACCTTGGAGGTGTCTACGGACAATGCCGGCTCATTGGCTTAGAAACGGAAATGAGCACCAACCCCCAGAGTCGGACACGACTGGTTCGAAAACATGCAAATGTGAGTAGATCAATAGGTACTGCTCCAGTGGGAAGGTAACCACGCTTCATGCAGTCATGCTGGCCACATGACCTTGGAGGTGTCTATGGACAACAGAGATGAGCACCAACCCCCAAAGTCAGACACAACTGGACTTAATGTCAGGGGACATCCTTTACCTTTAAATAGAGATCCAAATTAGCTAACCATTGAAAACAGTTCAGCATACAATTGAAAACTCGAAAAACACGCAAACGTTGTTAAGAACGTTCAACCCACTGAACACACCTAGTCCGCGTACCCACATAATGGGTTTTGCCCCCCAATCAAATGCTAACCAATCCTGAAAAAGAGTAGGTCCTGATTGGGAACGCCGCCACCCTCTGTCTTCCGAACAAGGCAGATGTGAGAAGCGGAGGGATGAATCCACTCGTACTTGTTGCCGCTCTTCGCTTTGTAGTTGAAGGTCAGAATCAGGCAGAAATCCAATTAAAAAAAAAACTAAAGACCCAAAATAGCTTCCAAGCAGGAGGGAGGAATGTTAATGAGTCCGTATTTATACATGCAATAATCCACACAAGGCGGTGACAGGAGGCTAATGGCGGGGCCCAGGCGTATTCGGCAAGGCAAAGGCTTTCCGGGAATCTCGACAACCACCTTGCAAACTACAACTCCCAGGATCCCATCATATTGAGGAAGCAACCCTATCACACCTGGGAGCAGTTTGGTGAAGTTTGGCACAGCTTTAACTGCCATGGCTCAATGCAATGGAATCCTGGGAGTTGTGGTTTGACAAGGACTGGAGATTTCTGTGCCCAAAAGTGCAAACTACAACTCCCAGGATGCCATAGACTTAAACTACGGAAGCTACATTGTGACCAAACTGAAGCTTTCCTTGCCACAGAGTGCAAACTACAAGGAGTTATAGTTTGACAAGGGCTGGAGACTTCTGTGCATCAATGTGCAAACTACAACTCCCAGGATTGTAGACCATTGAGCCAGGGAAGTCAAGAGGGTATCAAACTGCATTTGTTCTGGTGTAGATGCACCTAGAGATGACAAAAGACCTTGTCAAACTACATCTCCCAGGATTCCAGTCCATTGAGCCAGGATAGTTAAATGTTTATCAATCTGCGTTCATATGTAAATGCACCTAGAGAAGACAAAAAACATTGTAAAACTACAACTCCCAGTATTCCAGTCCATTGAGCCAGGATAGTTAAATGGTATCAATCTGCATTCATTCTGGTATAGATGCACCTAGAGAAAGCAAGATCCTGCAAGGAAGACTCCAGCAAGACATGGAGCGAGAGCTGCCAGATGTTCAAGCTGGGTTTAGAAAAGGCAGAGGAACCAGAGACCAGATGGCCAATATCCAGATGCTGGAGAATGGAGAAAGGCAGGGAGTTTCAGAAAAACATCTACTTCTGCTTCATTGACTATTCTAAAGCCTTTGACTGTGTGGATCATAATAAATTGTGGCAAGTTCTTGGTGGGATGGGCATCCCAAGCCCCCTTCCCTCTCTCCTGAGGAATCTGTACAAGGACCAAGGAGCCACAGTCAGAACTGACCACGGAACAGGAGACGGGTTCAAGATTGGGAAAGGCGTCCGGCAAGGCTGCATCCTCTCACCCAACCTTTTTAACGTGTATGCAGAACACATCATGCGAGGATGTGCGGGGCTGGATGAATGCAAAGCTGGGGTGAAAATGGCTGGAAGAAACATTCACAACCTCAGATATGCAGATGACACCACTCTGATGGCCGAAAGCGAGGAGAAGCTGAGGAGCCTTCTAATCAAGGTGAAAGAAGAAAGCGCAAAAGCCAGGTTGCAGCTAAACATCAAAAAAACCAAGAATGATTGACAACTGGGAAATAGAGGGAGAAAATGTGGAGGCCGTGACAGGGTTTGTATTTCTAGGTGCAAAGATGAGTGCAGATGCAGACTGTGGCCAGGAAATCAGAAGACGCTTCCTTCTTGGGAGGAGAGCAATGTCCAGTCTCGATAAATTAGTCAAGAGTAGAGACATCAGACTGGCAACCAAGATCCATTGCCTAGTCCAAGCCATGGTCTTCCCTGAAGTCACCTACGGATGTGAGAGCTGGACCTTAGGGAAGGCTGAGCCAAGGAAGAGAGATGCTTTTGAGCTGTGGTGTTGGAGGAAAGTGCTGAGAGTGCCTTGGACTGCGAGAAGATCCAACCAGTCCATCCTCCAGGAAATAAAGCCCGACTGCTCACTGGAGGGAAGGAGACTAGAGACAAAGCTGAAGTACTTTGGCCACATCCTGAGGAGACAGCAAAGCCTAGAGAAGACAATGATGCTGGGGAAAGTGGAAGGCAAAAGGAAGAGGGGCCGACCAAGGGCAAGGTGGATGGATGGC